>NC_052622.1:19938550-20022096 GCF_016545825.1 Eucalyptus grandis
CTGGTTTTGGGTTAGATTTGAAGTGATGTATATGATTTTGTCACTATACTTCAATCTCATATGTGTGAGACATTATTTATTATCCGAAACGGCGAGTTCAGCCATCACTGAGGACGAAAGGCATGGAGGCTCACCCTAGCCTAAACCATTTCCACGAATCAAACCAAGTCTTTTTGAGAGGAACACTCGGGGCCATGACCGATCTACTGTACTTCAACCTAGAGCGAGCTTTGTACCGATTGGGCGATCCAGTTCGCGATGGACCAAACGAGTCCCATTCGTGGATCTCACTTTAATCAACAGCCGGGATGACCGGATTTTTAGCATAAGATCGGACCCGGGTCAGACCTTCTCTTATAAATTTTTCAAGCACCCAATTAGGTGTTTTATCACCACCTGATTGCTTGTCTAATGCACGCGATCCTTGCGGAATAAAACTTAAAAGTAATATGTTAGAAATAATGAAGTATCTGGTGCGTGATCTTACATCATTATGCCTCATGATAAGTTGAAAGAAATTTTCTATGATATTTTTCGCAGTTAAGTACATATGACAGAATTTGCTTTTCGTTTGTTGTACAATCAATAATATACATAGAGAGAGAGGATGAATGTTGCGTAATCAGGAGATTGAAGGTTAAAATAGAGAATAAGAAAATAAATCGAACATCAGATTTATGTGGTTCAATCGAGGTGAATTATGTCCATGAGAAAAGCAATACAGAATTTCACTATAAATCAAACTATACAACGGAGATAATAACTACACTCGAATCACTCAAATACTTTTCGTATTTCCTAACCTCCAATTACATTAATCCTACAATTTTTTACCAAATAATATCTCGATTTGTTAACGGATTACGCAATCTCGATACAAGATTTATTTTCGCTAAAACACGGTGTAATTGACGATAAACCTTGCCACTTTGCGCACACAGCACAGCACGCCTCTACGCACAGCAACAACAGCCCGCACCCGCGAATGAAGAATGTACTATAATATATAAAGATGCAAAATCGACTAACCGACTTCAATCATGGGAACTTATGTTCCACGTGCAGAAGCCAAATTCCGTCAGTCATGAAAACGCATATTCCATTACATTAACTGTTCTTTTGAGTAAAATTTACAATATATGGGTGCCCATGGTTTTCTAATTAAATGTTCTTTTTCCGGAAACACTAAAGGAAGAAGAAGTTTTTGGCAAGAAAAAGAAAGTCTCGTTCCTTCTGGCAAGAAAAATCCAGAGAAAATAATGACAAATGATACATGTACTTTGGCCTAATGCGTAATACTTTCTCTAAAATTTTAATTTGTTTAATATGGACATTAAACTATTAGTGAATGTTTGACTTAGTCACTAAATTATAAGAGTGAATATGGTTTCAGGTAGAATCAAGAATCGGTCCAATTCTAGGTTCCAATGCATCCAAATCCGATTCGTGAATATTCTATTTTTTTAGGAACTAGGAATTGGATCGAAAACTAGGGAATTGTGACTCGTGAGTAAGGTGGTCGATCGCCCTCGCTCCTATTTAGGTTGTTCTTCCCTTTTTCGATATCCTCTTTAGCTCGTGCTTTAAAAAAATCACAACTTAACTTGATTATGAAGAGATCGATAGTGTTTCAAAGCTTCTTTGGATGCATTTATCAAGCATTTCCAGGGAGAAAGTTTTCATTTTCGATGCTCGATCTTAAAGTGTTATACATACATCACAAGCTCAATATACTGCAGTTCACAATGTTTTCTCTATCAGACCCTAAAACTTATGACAATGTAGATTTTGATTCCAGGATATACATGACAAATTCTAGATTCAAAAAATGAGAAACATATTCCAACAGATATGTTGTAGGCACTAAAAAATGAGGAAACACTAAGAAATCTAGAACCATTGACCTCTACTAGATTATATGAAGATATTTACTGTTGTTATTCCATTAATTAAAGTTAGCAAAATCATGGATCATCGAAGTAAGATGTTCATTTCAAATCAATGATATAATAATTCACTTTATCAAGTAATAATGGACATGTTATTGTCCTAATTTTTTTCCTTTTCTAACTAGTAAAATAAAAGAAAACGAACATATTGACTCAAATTTTATTAAAAAAACAAACTCAATATATAAGATTGACTTGTTGTTTGAGTAAACTAAATGATTATATTGAATATTTATCAATAATTCAAGAATCATGGCCGGGCGAGCCCTACCAATACCAACGAGGTCAACCTTTGCCATAGTTTGGCAAGGCCACTATCACCAAATCTGGCAAGGCTTGGCCTTGCCTAGCCCGGCCTTGCCTAGCCATGGCAAGGTCAACCCTCGCCTTGGCTAGGCTTGGCCTTGCTCAACCATGGCAAGGGCAATCCTTGCTAGTGTTGGCGAGGTCGACCCTTACCATTGGTTGACGAGGCCGACCTCAGGCTCTCGCCTCTAGAGCCGCCTAGAGGAAGGAGAGATTGGGAAAAATAAAGAATTCAAAAATTCAAAAAAAGTACTTAAAAATACAAACAAATTAAAAAATAATTATGAAAAATGTCAGCGTTTACCGACTAGCCAAATTTGGCTAGATGAACGAATTGACACAATTATAAAAGGTTTATGACTAAATTAACAAAAAAAATGGTTTAAAATAGGATTTTTTTTATAATTCTCCCTCCCGACAAGTGTTGCCCTTTGTCACTTGAATTTTCTAACATGAAATGCCGAGTCAGCGACGAGTTGGTCAAATATTGATGGAGCTAGCCACGTCCTTTTTAGTTTTCAAGTCAGCATCTTTTCCCTTTCTTTTTGTTCCTTTTCTAGCTTTTTTTTTCTTCCTTTCTCCTTCTTCCCCTCCTAGTCAGTTGGCATCGCCAATCATCACCACCATCATCGCAGCGTCTATCACCGTGCGCTATCATCGTCTTCACCCTCTCCCTCCATCATCGTTGTTCTGCATCACACCAGGACCATTGCGGTTTTGTCTCCCTCGAGCTTTGACCATTAAAAATGCTCCCTCTATACTCTTCTCCCTCAAATTTAAGATTGAGGCTAGCGCCGCCTCATATTTGAAACCGCAGCCCTCAATCCGAGGTCATAGATGATCCCTGGTCGAATGCTGCCACCTCGGATATGAGGAGCGCACCCCTCAGATCGGAGAGAGAGAGAGAGAGAGAGAGAGAGAGAGAGAGAGAGAGAGAGAGAGAGAGAGAGAGGGGGGTCAACGATTGATTTGTCCAAATGCAACTTTGCTGGAGGTATTAGATTTGTGATTACTAAAGAATAAAAAAGTAGCATCAATAATTTTAGGACATCATGTGATATTGCATTCAAGGGTTTTAATTTAAAATGATGGTATCAAAAGGGCGTTGTAGGGACTCTTAACTCTTCCTTTAATGCAAATGAACACTTGAACCGCAAGTTTCTCTGATTTTCCTAAGTGACAAATGTTTTCACACACATATTTCTAGGTGCCCAATCAGCTTCGTTTTCTTAAATTTGATTGGCTCCTGCTTCATTTTTTATTTTTATATTTACAAAAACCAAGTTTTTTTAAAAAAATTTGAAGCTCTTTTCCTATCACATCTCTCCTTGCCAAAGGGGACCCCAATACCAGGGACAGACGTGGCCCTACGATAAGTAAATTAGAAATTTTTTTCTATTCTTTTTTTTTTTTTATCTTCCATTATAGGACAAAAAGGACAAAAAGAAGAAGAAAGAGAAGAGGAAGCACAAACACGGCAGCAACAGCGGCTGAAGCCCGATTCATAGTCAGGTGACATTATGTGTTCATTCCATTTATCCGAGACATAGATTGAGGAAAACATGTTTTTGCTGGACGGATAGCTGTTTTTGTTACTCCCTTTAAATTTGTCATATTTGAGGGTTTGTTGTTCGGTGTTGCAAGCGATCAACGTCAGATCGAAGGGAGGGTGTGCTGGCTGACTTCATCTTTCTTGTCTACTCGTATCATATTAGCGGAAAAAAAAAATACAATAGGAGTGCTGTATTTGCTGCTTTGCTTTTAGTCCGATGACATGCTGGACGTGCAAATTATGTAACTATTAATGTGCTTCGCAAATTAAATTATTTTCCATTAACGTTCTCGTTTTGGTTAAGTTTCGAGCCTCTGTCATGTGAGAGAATTCTATATCGGATGACTTTTACATCATACGGACCAAGTTCGTCTAGATTGTTGATAACAACGATTTCCACGATGAGATTTACGTGATTAATGGTTCTTATATATGAATTGTAGTCTTAGTCTTTTGAGAGCAATGTACAACTTAGCAATGGCCCATGGGCTGTGTCGGCCCAAGCACAGTAGGGCCCGACACAATTGGGCCCGTGCTGGGCTGGGCCTGTTAGGAAAAAGGGGCCTTTTGTGTGTGTGTGTGTGTGAGAGAGAGAGAGAGAGAGAGAGAGAGAGAGAGAGAGAGAGAGAGACGTACTTTGTTTGATTAGCATGGTGACTGAAGAAAGAAATAGATATCCTTTGATAAATCCAAGGCTTCGCCTGTCCCCCGTTGAAGAAGATCATGCGACCTGACAAAGGGCCATGACAAATGCTCTTGTACAAATAATAATAATAATAATAATAATAATAATAATAATGAACCGACTTCATTGCCAAAATGTTGATTAAGCACGATTTATCTTACCAAAGGTTACGTACTCTGCCTAAGTATGATCCTATAATTGTCCGAAGAATTGGGACTTTTCAAGGCTTTTGTTGATCAACTTGGACTTTTGGTTGCTAGAGGTGGAAATTGCTGTTGTAGAAGTTGTTTATGTGGACGAAGGCGTTGGGATTCTTGATGTTGGTATGTATGGTCTATTCTCAATGACATTCCAGATTGTAATTCATGAATTGCAAGAAGATTTTCATCCTCCATTTCCGATAGATGTAGTTAAATCCATTGAACTTTTGTAATCCAGAGAAATAGACTGTCTTCACTCAAGGATGCTCCTATAACGTAAGTCATAATGATCTTTTGCTCTTGATATATAGCACTTCAAGAATTTGAGCAACATACTTTAATACCAATCAAAATGGCTAAAACAACAATTACGACAACTCTACAATCCCCTCTCTCCTGAAATTTCAAGAATTTAGCCCTCGTATAGAATTACAATATGGAGACAGACATTGCACAAGTGAAAGCTAGAGTGTGTGTTGCGACGCAGCAAGAATATACTCTAAGCCACCGGGTATACTCTTAGGCTACTTTATCTGGGGTTCCAGAGCCGTGAGGATATTCTCTTGGCTCTTTCCTCCTTTCAAGCGCAAGTGGACAAGAGTGGTGAGCATATGATTTTCTATGCGTTGTGGGGGTACCGAAACCACCTTTCTCGTTGGTCTAATATAATGCAATATCAGTCAATGTAATGATAGGTCCCATAATTTAATCCCGTTTGTCCATTGATATTCTCTTGGCTCAACGAGTAACTTTTCCTCCAAGATCGGGAAAGGGAACTCCTTTACTTCTCGAAATCTCGCCCAACGGTGGTCTTGGGTGACGGACTCGACGTAATTCGAAGCGTGAATGAGCTTACCTATTTGCTTGAGTCACGCCCCCATCACTTGTTCTTAATTTAAAGCCGCCATCCGAAATCTGCATAGATTTCATTTTATCTCTGTCTTGTTTATTTGGAGGAAAATACTAAAACTCATTGAGCTTGGTCCGTAAAGATTGATTTATCGAGCAATACATTTTGTTTATCAACGTTATGATATATCACCTAATTAAGTCAATCGTGCAGAAACAGTACAGCGAGCATACAAGGACGTTGGCCTAAATTACTTCCTGGCCAAGGGAAGGAAATGAAAGTACAGACTGTCACTTGAAAAAGAAACGATTAAAAAACATTATACGGAGCATGGCTATTTCGATGCACGCCATCCTTTCTAGGCCCACCGCCGAAACCCCACTCCACAACTCCAGATTCTCCGATTTGCATTTCGATATTCTTCTTTTCTTTTCAATATATATGCCAGTGCTGCCATCTCTCCAATTCGTGTTAACATGGCTTTACTCGCACCGCCAAAAGTTTCCTATAAAATCTCTTTCTAGCTAGGTGAACGAAACTCATCTGGAAATCTTGGCCCAGTCTCGGGAAGGAGATCAAAATGTTGTCTTTGTTACTTTGAGAAATCCAGCCTTTTTGTTTGACAAAACGACGAACAGCCCCACAAGCTCTCCAATCAGGAGTGCAATGCAGCGAACCCCTCACCCCCTAAACCCTCAGCAATCAGCATCCCCGGCCACCGCACTTTTTTTCGATTTCTATTTTTCTTTTCTTATATATGTATATATCAGGATGAGGTGAGAAGATTGTCGACCACAATCGCTGTATATATATATTTATACATATAATGGGGGTGACAAAACACTAAAAAAAAACAGACGGTTTCGCAAAACCAGGTTTGAGGTCAAAACCTGGTTTTGCCAAACCCTCTTTTTTTGGAGAGTTTTGTCACCACATTAGTAATGGAAGGGTAATGATGATTATTCTTCATAATCGGAGTAACCATAATCATTCTACAAATCCCGGTTTTGCCAGGTGTTTTGTCACTCCCATTTATATATATATATATGGCAATAGGGTCGAAGATCTCGTCGCCCCATCATATACACCTTCGGCTCCAGAAACACCCATCGTCCATCACGCCATTTTCTCCGTCCCGTTCTCTCTCTTCTCTCTCTCTCTCTCCTTTTGTCCCTTGCAATCTCGTCCCTGCGCTAGACAACAGCTGGTCTCGTTCCCCGGTTCAGCCTCCACGAAGGTAGGACCCTTGCATCGCTCGCATTCCTCCGTTTTCTTAGACTAGGTAACTAGGTAAGTTACACTGGGTTACTTACAGTTGATGTTTGTACGCTGATCCAGAGAAATGGCGTCCCACGTCGTCGGATATCCTCGCATGGGGCCCCAGAGGGAGCTCAAGTTCGCCCTTGAATCGTTCTGGGATGGAAAGAGCAGCACGGAGGACTTGCAGAAAGTCGCGGCTGATCTCAGGTCATCCACGTTGAAGCAGATGGCTGATGCTGGCATCAAGTACGTTCCCAGCAACACCTTCTCATACTACGACCATGTGCTCGACACCACCGCGATGCTTGGTGCTGTTCCCACCAGATATGGTTGGGAAGGTGGAGAGATAGGACTCGACGTTTACTTCTTGATGGCCACAGGAAACGCCTCCGTCCCTGCCATGGAGATGGCCAAGTGGTTTGACAGTAGCTAGTAAGTGATGGTTTTCGGACAAGTACCAGTAAATCGTTTTGTTTTCGATGTTTAACTAACCCATCCATCTTCTCTTTGATCCAGCCACTACATCGTGCCTGAATTGGCTCCCGACGTCGAGTTCTCTTACGCTTCTGCCAAGGCCGTCAACGAGTACAAGGAGGTCAAGAAGGTCAACGCTGGTCTTATTATTATTATCTTCATTCATGCTCTCGTGAGATTTGAAATTACTCACTAGGGGAGTAACGTTATCGTGCAGACCGTAAGGAAATCGGGTGACTTGTTTACCCCGTTCCCTGATGAAAATCACGAATCCCTCTTGATATTCTAGCCAACCGAGTGGGATTTCTGATACTATATATATATATATAAATCAGCCAAAATAAAAAATAAGAGAATAAAAGAGAAAATTGTTAACATCGTAAGCGTTAGATTTTTTTATTTATTTATTTTTTATTTACATAAAGTGCCAAAAAGAATGATTTCAAATCTTTATATCAAGAGAACATAATTGCAGAATTACTGATAACGATAACACTGGTGCAAGATATGTTTCGTACTCGTAGTTTTTCCAATCAAGAACTTAATTTGTTTTAACGTCAAAATAGAACAAAAAGATAAAATAAAATAGCGGCCCCAAATTGAAGACCCAGGTTTATTGAATCAAGTTTTGTCACCCCCAAACCAAAAGTTACCGTTCCAAATCGATGATTTTAAACAAATTCATCAATTTGTGGGGATGGAAAATTTAATAGTGAGTTATTTTATTCCTTAAGTGATTCATGCATTTTTTGGATCATTTAAAAGTGAGGATATTTTTATCATGTACTTAATCCTTTTTCTTTTTCTTTTTTGGTGGGGGAGGGGGGATTTGGTTGGAAGCATTATAAGGGAAAACATTTTTTAACGCCATTATATAGAACTATGAAAAAAAAAATTCCAAATTCAATTTTCCAAATCCGCTCATTCCATAATAAGAAAACAATACTGCTTTTCAATATTGCCGTAGTTATGGTCTTCAAAATCTTTGTAAACTTTCCCAAGCCCCAGTTGCCAAATTCTCACAAATGGGATTGTTTTATGACCCTTACTCATGATAAGATCCTTAAAAAAAGTAAAGATGTCAACCACCGATTCAGTGGTCATCCTTCCTACATAAAATGATTACAGTCCTTAAAAAAAAGTAAAGATATCAACCAGGCGATTCAATGGTTATCCTTCCCACATGAAATAAAGAGATGTGGGGTTCAAATCTCTATTTTCTCATGTGATCGAGGTAAGGACAATTTAGCTTTCAATGTAAGTTTTGACTCCTATTCCCTCTCAAAAAGGCATAGGAAAAGGAATACCGGGACATGAAAAGGTCCCTTTTTGTGGCCTGATCAAAAACCCAAATTGCGTAGAGTCCGAACCGGCAAACAAACCGGTCCGTGTCGGACCATCGGGTTTAGGCCTAGTATTTAATAAAAAAATCCGACGGTCTTTATTCCATGCTCCCCAATGCTCTCCTCCCTTCCCTTTCCCGTCTCACTCCTTTGCCGGCGGGCGCCCTCGCAACGCTGCTGCCTCCGCCGGCAACCCCACGACCCACCTCCGATCTCGATGGCAACCGCCGAAAGCCTCGGATCGACGCGACCATCCCCTGACTCTCCCCTCCGCCGACTCCCAGCCTCTGCAACGCGCGACCCAGGGCCAACGACGGTCGTCGACGCTCCTGCAGACCAGCTAAGGCCCCCGCTTGCCTCGCTAGACCTCGATCGAGCTCCCCCGCCCTCGGCGCTCGTCCTCGTCGACAACGACGACAAATTCTGACTCTTTTGTTGGTTGTAGTTTCTTGTTTAATTTTCGTATGTCTTTATCAGCTCATACATTTTCGTCTTCCTTGTGCCGTCGCAAGATCTTAGCATTATTTAAAGCTATCTGTTCTTGAATTCATATGCTAAGTTCCAGCTTGGAGTAGACACTGTTCCGGTCCTTCTTGGCCCAGTCTCCTATCTGCTGCTATCCGAGCCTGCAAAGGGTGTTGAGAAGAGCTTTTCACCTTTGTCCCTTCTCCATAAAATACTTCCCATCTACAGGTAAGAATTTAAACTCTTCTCTAGCAGTCTTCACTTGCTCAAGTTTTGAATACTCTTCCTGACCAATGATAAACCATTCAGGGAAGTCGTGTCCGAACTTAAGGCAGCTGGCGCTTCATGGATTCAGTTTGATGAGCCCACCCTTGTGTTGGATCTTGATTCTCACCGACTGCAAGCGTTCACTGAAGCATACTCGGAACTAGAATCATGTCTTTCCGTCGTGAATGTTCTCGTCCAAACCTATTTTGCTGATGTTCCTGCTGAGGCATATAGAGTTCTTACTTCCTTGAAGGGTGTCGCTGGATTTGGATTTGATTTGGTCCGTGGAACCAAGACCCTTGGTTTAATCAAGGGCGGGTTCCCCAAAGAAAAGTATCTCTTTGCTGGAGTTGTTGATGGGAGGAACATCTGGGCCAATGATCTTGCTCAATCACTCGGTACCCTCCGTGCTCTCGAGAGCATTGTGGGAAAAGGTAATACTTTCTGCATATGTTTTTCAATATAGTGTCATCTGCATGTTATGTATCCTTAAGTTGATATCTGTAATTCCTCATTTATCTGTAGACAAACTTGTGGTCTCCACCTCCTGCTCTCTTTTGCACACTCCTGTTGACCTGTTTAACGAGACTGAGTTGGATGAGGAAATCAAGTCATGGCTTGCATTTGCTGCTCAGAAGGTCGTTGAGGTCAATGCCTTGGCAAAGGCATTGGCTGGGAAAAAGGATGAGGTATGGTTCGTTATCTTTTTGTTAAAGATTATGCTGAAAAGGAGCATAGTATGCACACACTGTCATTGTTGCTACTAGGTAGTCTTAACAGTGGTGGTAATGCATATTGTTAGCTTATTTTCTAGAATTCTACTCTATTCCGATTAGTCATCGGCAGAAACCGATGCAGTTACCTTGTGGTGGGTTTCTTTAATTAGTGGCTATACAGAGCTACATGCATATGGCGAGAACTGGGTAAATACAGTCACTAGGATGCAAGGTTCTTTACTTAAACTAGGCCTGTTAACTAGCACTTTCAGGTTGTATGTCAAGCATAAAGTTTAATTTCCAAAGCATTGATTACTAATGTCGTGAGAGGATACTTCAATGCTTATTGCTGATGGCTTTGTTTTCAGGCATTCTTCTCAGCTAATGCTGCTTCTCAGGCCTCAAGAAAGTCCTCTCCAAGAGTCACGAATGAAGCTGTCCAAAAGGCTGTATGTTCCTCTGCTTAGTTACCCTTAATATTTTATGCGTTCCGAAAATACCAATGAAAATGATATTACTGGTGTCTTGAACTCTTGATATTCTCGTCTCTCTCAGACTGCTGCTTTGACGGGCTATGATCATCACCGTGCCACAACTGTGAGTGCTAGACTTGATGCTCAGCAAAAGAAACTTAATTTGCCTGTCATCCCAACAACCACCATTGGCTCCTTCCCTCAGAGCGAGGAACTCAGAAGAGTGCACCGTGGTTACAAGGACAAAAAGTGAGTACACTAGATCTCTCTTTTCTAAGTAAACGTTGATAGATATGACACGGGGCTTTCATCCATCTTGTTATGACCCTCATTTGTCCTCTGACTACACTTCATTATAGGATGTCTTGGGAAGAATATGTTAAGGCCATCAAGGTGGAAATTAAGAAAGTTGTCAAGCTTCAAGAGGAGCTTGACATAGATGTCTTGGTTCATGGGGAGCCTGAGGGAAGACAGTGTTTTAATATGGTATTGTAATTAGGACAGATTATGTAGAATTGATAGATGGATATCTTATGAGGTATGTTTTCTTTCTTAAACATCTTGATCCTCATGTGTCCAATGCCAGAGGAACAATATGGTGGAGTACTTTGGGGAGCAGTTGTCTGGTTTGGTTTTCACCGTTAACGGGTGGGTGCAATCTTATGGATCTCGTTGTGTGAAACCACCCATCATCTATGGTGATGTGAGCCGACCCAAGCCAATGACTGTCTTTTGGTCCACCATGGCCCAGAGCATGACTGCTCGCCCGATGAAGGGAATGCTTACAGGCCCTGTCACCATTCTCAACTGGTCCTTTGTCCGAAACGACCAACCCAGGTATAGAAGAACGTGAACTTCATGTGTACATGGGATTGATCAAAGAACATAATCTTCATTTCTCCTTTCGGGACTAGAATAATAAATATTTGTTTCACAGGTTCGAAACTTGCTATCAAATTGCCTTGGCTATCAAGGATGAAGTTGAGGATCTTGAGAAGGCAGGGATTAATGTTATCCAAATTGATGAGGAAGCTTTGAGAGAGAGTTTGCCACTGAGAAAGTCTGAACAATCTTTCTACTTGGAATGGGCTGTCCACTCTTTTAGAATCACTAACTGTGGTGTTAAGGATACTACCCAGGTTCCTTCATAGCTCCCTTCCTTATTTTATGTGAGAAGATCCATTTTTTACGTATACTGATTTCACTCGGTGGCTGTTATTGATTGGCAGATCCACACCCACGTGTGCTACTGCCACATCGACGACATCATCCCCTCAATCTTGGACGTGGATGCCGATGTCATCACAATCGAGAACTCTCGCTCTGATGAGAAGCTTCTCTTAGTTTCCCACGAGGGAGTCAAGTATGGTGCTGGGATTGTCCCCAGTGTCTATGATATCCACTCTCTCATAATACCATCAGCTGAAGAGATTGCTGACAGAACCATCAAGATGCTCACAACAAACATACTGTGGTTTAATCCTGACTTTGTACTCAAGACTCGTAAACACACTGGGGTCAAGCGTGCGCTCAAGATCATGGTTGTTGCTGCCAAGCTCCTCCGCACCGAACTTGCTCATGCTAGGAAGGAAAAGTATGAGTAACTTCCCTGTATTCCGGTCCTTTTATGTTTATATGATTACTTAGTTTCTCTATGGAATGTTAGGAGTTGTACTTTTTAATGGAGAGGCTATTTGAATGTATTTTGATTTATCTTTTAACTTGTTTATTTGGAGGAAAATAGTAAACTTATTAAGATTGGTCTGTAAAAGTTGATCTATTGAGCAACGTCTTGTTCGTTAACATTACAATACATCACTAAATTAAATTAATTTTGTAAAATAATCGCAACGAGTCTGTGAAGATGCTCGCTTAAAATACTTCTTAGCTAAGTGAAACTTATCTCGGAATCTATTGAACAATCACCTCTGCTCAACTATCGAGCCACCATTTCCCACCAGATCGTGAAGGCGTCGGCTTCTTTAGTTAATGAGAGATTAAAAGTAGCAGTGTGCTCGATTAAGAGATTAAAAGTAGCATCGGCTTCAATCAGGTGGACAAAATAAAACGAGAATTTTTAGGCATGGAACAAACGTCTACTTTTTTCTAGCTTTTGTGAAGATGGTGGCCTGATTCTTTTCTTCTTCTTTGCAAGAAATCCTACTGCTGTTATTGTATGTCGATTTGATGATTTAAATGTCCGATCATACAAAAGCAAATACTAGTGATAAGTTAGAAAGTTAATATTACAAAAAATCTTGAATTGGTACACATTTGACAAATTTACCCAAAACTTACTCCAATTTAGCTATGACAAATTTACACTCCGTTGGTTTTCGTTAAATTTTATTGTCAAATTACCAGGTTGCATTACACATGATAATTGACAAGTATACTGGTTTTGGTTTTTACTCTTTATCTATCATGGATGTATCAATTTATAATTTTTGGTGGTATTAATTCATTTTAACCAATTCACCATTTTTTGTCCCATGCATTAAAAATAGAATAAGTTTGATTATGTGTAATGGAATCATGACATATATATACATATATAATATGATTCGATATTCTTATTGGAGAGAGCATCTAAAATTAAATAGATTTTGACTTATTTCTAGCTTGTTTGTCCGAAGGAAAATATTAAATTTATTAAATACTGATTTGTAAAAATCGATTCGCTAATTGATACGTTTTCTTTCTTTAACGTTATAATAAATCATCTACAAATGAATACCAGTCTCGAGATCTTTTCAGCAATCACGTCTAGTGTAATTTCATATACTAAATAACAAAGCCCAACGTATCCAGTCCTATCGGGTACGGGCAGGCCTCACGGTCATCAATCATTATACATGGTACTTACCACAGGACATCTGACAAACTCTCCTTCGTCTTTGTTCCAGCAGAGACATCGAGAGAGGAAATAGAAAATTAACGACAGTTTCTTATTAGGGAAGGGGAAGACGTGCGGGCGTCCCGTTAAAAAATTAAAAGCGAAGACGACAAATTGGGTTTGTGGCGGGGCATGTGCAATTGTGCATGTGCGTTGGTGTGTGGTGGGACCCAATATTCTTAAGAAGATGATGACGAAGACGGCAGAAGGAATGGGGTGGTCGCGGCAACGATGGGGAGGTCGCGGGAAAAAGTGCCCGACCAACTTTTCCTCTTATCTTTTTTTTTTTTGGTCGGAAAACCACTTTGAAAACACCTCGCCGCCAAATAGCTAAAACCGCTTAAAGTGGTGGGCCTTTCTAAAAAGAGCTTAGCTAAAGACCTATGTTTTTTCCATTTTTGCAACCTTTCCACTCATTCTTCCCCTATTCGGCTTTGCCCTTGTCTTTTCCATCAACCTACAAACTTCAGCTTTGTAAATGCGATAGTAACCGACCAAAATGGAAAAAAAAAAGAAAAAGCGATGAACAGCAGTTTGTCTCTTTCCACGATTCAGTCTCCACAAAAGTAGGACCCTTGCAGCGCTTTCATTCCTCCAATTTTAGACAGAATAACTGAGGTGCGCTAGGTTACTTACCCGTAGTTGATGTTTGTTCGATGATCCAGAGAAATGGCGTCCCATTCCTACATTTTCTCAGTCCAAAACATTATCTAACTTATACATTATTATAGTCTAATTTTAAATGATAAACAACTACTAAAAACTCCAAATTATGTCCACCGTGATACGTTTACCATAAATTCTTTTTGGTAACCAAAAAAATCCGAAACTTACGAGCACCGTTAAAAATTTATCTATACATGAAAAATAACGTTGTTTTGGCTAAAAAATCATTTGATGGCACAATGACAAATAAGGGTAGATGCGTAACGTAGGCACAAATTTGGATTTTTTTTTTTTTTTTTATAGTAACTCAATAGTGGGTATAATTTGAGGATGTTGATCTCACAAAAATAAAAAAATTCAAAATATGGATATAATTGGGGTTTTTGGTGGTTTTTTCTTAGCTTAAATTAAGGTAATTAGAATTTAAGAAACAATAGGATTTACATGGGATCTCATAGACGGAGATTCTTCACGTATGTGAACGTCATTTTAGTCTCATAGATGGGGATTCTTTGCATATATGAGCATTATTTGAACAACGTTGATTCGAAATAGTGTTGTGAGAATGATTACCTTGCCAATGTAGTAGAAACCTTTACTAAGGTACGGAAAAGAGGATTTTACAGAGGAGTAGTAATTTGGGTGAGATAAAAGAGACTTAACCAATTTCTGATACTATATTGCAAATTTGACAAACTAAACATCGTACATGAGCTCAATCCCATCAAAAACTAAATATAATGAGCAAATGTTGCTTCGTTTGAGGCCCAAACTTATATGCTTTAAGCCCCACAACCTTTCTCGTTGACATTGGGATTTCATATAGTGAGGATCGAGTCGTCAATAATCTTGTGGAGAGAGAAAAAAGAGAGAAGACCGGACCGATTTCGTTACAGAACCTCCCAAACGCTATTTTGTGAAATTGAACCCATGTTAAAGGGTATCCGCTTAAAGCCGTGGTTTCTCACCCTCTAATCATTCCAGAATCCATTCCCTTGCACTCTCCAAATGACCTGTTCCCCATTTTTATGTCATAATTTTTTTCCCCTTTCGTTTTGAAGGTACTGGAAAAAGGTCAGGTGACCCTAATCAAGAATCTTGACCAAAACCTCTACAGGCCCTGCAGCCTATGTCTTCTCCATTTTTCTAACCTTTTTCACTCATTCTGTACCCATTCGGTTTTACCCATTTCTTTTCCATCCACCTACAAACTGCGGATGTGTAAATAACCAGCCTACCACTCCCTTCTCCTCGCCCCGTTCTCTCTTCTTTCCCTCTCTATCCCTCACACTCTCGTTACTGCAAAGAATACAGTTCTGTCTAGTTCCCCGGTACGGTCTCCTCCAAGGTAGGATCCTTGCATCGCTCGAATTCCTCCACTTTTTAGACTCAATAACTGAGTGAGCTGTGCCAGGTTACTTAACTGTAGTTGACGTTTGCTCGATGATCCAGAGAGATGGCATCCCGCATTGTTGGATATCCTCGCATGGGCCCCAAGAGGGAGCTCAAGTTCGCCCTGGAGTCATTCTGGGGTGGAAAGAGCAGCGCCGAGGATTTGCAAAAAGTCGCAGCTGATCTCAAGTCGTCCATCTGGAAGAAGATGGCCAATGCCGGCATCAAGTACATTCCCAGCAACACCTTCGCATACTATGATCAGGTGCTCGACACCACCGCGATGCTTGGTGCCGTTCCTCCCAGATATCGTTGGAATGGTGGGGAGATTGGATTCGATGTTTACTTCTCAATGCCAAAGGGAATGCCTCTGTCCCTGCTATGGAAATGACCAAGTGGTTTGACACCGACTAGTAAGTGAGATCTCAGTGAAGTACGAGTGAATCATTTTGTTTTTTCTTCTTCTTTGTAACTAATCCATCCATCTCATTTAGTCTAGCCACTACACGGTGCCTGAATTGGGTCCCGATGTCAACTTCTCTTTTGCATCTCCGAAGGCCGTCAACGAGCACAAGGACGCCAAGAGGGTAAGAGTTGGCCTTATTCCGCAAATTCAGTGCCGGAATTCCCCGACATGAAAAGCTTGTTTTCTGTGACCTTATCCAAAACCAGAATCGCATAGAGTCCGAACCATGAACAAATCAGGCCGCCGGGGGTTGTTTCGCATCCGACTACTGGGTTTAGGGTTTCTCTCTCTCCTCCCTCCCTTTCCTGTCTCACTCCTTCACCAGTCACCGCCCTCACGATGCTGCCGCCTCCGCTGTCCTTTTGATGAAACATGTCTGGCGACCCAAAGACCCACCTCCAAACTCGATGGCAACGACCGATAGCCTCGGTCTGCCCGACCACCCCCGACGGACTACCAGGTTTAGGGTTAGCACTTAAGAAAAGATCCAATAGTCTCATTCCATGTTCCCCTAGGCACTTCTCTCTCCTCCCTCCCTTTCCCATCTTACTCCTTCGCCAGCCGCCGCCCTCATGATGCTGCCGCCTCCGCTGTCCCTCGGGCGACGAGAAATTCTCACTTTTTGTTGGTTTAGTTAATTCTTTTGTTTGTATATTTTTATCAGCTCATCCATTTTTATTTTCTTGTGCCTTCGTATGATCTTAGCATTACTTAAAGCTATCCGTTCTTGAATCTATTTGCTAATTTCCAGCTTGGAGTAGACACTGTTCCGGTCCTTCTTGGCCCGGTGTCCTATCTGCTGCTATCCAAGCTTGCAAATGGTGTTGACAAGACCTTTTCTCTTCTGTCTCTCCTCGGAAAATTGCTTCCCATCTACAAGTAAGAGATTATTAAACTCTTCTCTCGCAGTTTTCATTTGCTCATGTTTGGAATGCATTTCCTGACCAATGATAAACCATTCAGGAAAGTTGTGTCCGAACTTAAGGTAGCTGGCGCTGAGTGGGTTCAGTTTGATGAGCCCACCCTTGTGTTGGATCTTGATTCTCACCAACTGCAAGCATTCACTGAAGCATACTCAGAACTAGAATCATGTCTTTCTGGTGTAAATGTTCTCGTCCAAACCTATTTTGCTGATATTCCTGCTGAGGCATATAAAGTTCTTACTTCCTTGAAGGGCGTCACTGGATTTGGATTGGATATCATCGATGGAGACAAGACTCTTGATTTAATCAAGGGTGGTTTCCCCACAGGCAAGTATCTCTTTGCTGGAGTTGTCAATGGAAGGAACATCTGGGCCAATGATCTTGCTGAAACACTCAGCACCCTCCATGCTCTCAAGAGCACCGTGGGAAAAGGTAATACTTTCTGCATACGTTTTTCAATATAGTGTGATCTACATATTATGTATCCTTAAGTTGATATCTGATCCTTATTTATCTGCAGACAAAGTTGTGGTCTCCACCTCTTGCTCTCTTTTGCACACTCCTGTCGACCTAGTTAACAAGACTGAGTTAAATGAGGAAATGAAGCCATGGCTTGCATTTGCTACTCAGAAGGTCGTTGAAGTCAATGCCTTGGCCAAGGCATTGGCTGGACAAAAGGATGAGGTACGGTTTGTTATCTTTTTGTTAAAGATGATGCTGAAAAGCAGCATAGCATGCCCATACTGTCATTGTTGCTGCTAGGGAGTTTTAACAGTGGTGGTAATACATATTGTTAGCTTATTTTCTAGAATGAATACAGTCACTAGGATGCAAAGTTCTTAATTTAAACTAGGCCTGTTAGCTAGCAACTTTAGGGTGTATGTCAAGCATAATGTTCAATTTCCAAAGTATTGATTACTAATGTTGTGAGATGGTATTTCAATGCTTATTGCTGATGGCTCTGTTTTCAGGCATTCTTCTCAGCTAATGTATCTGCTCAGGCCTCAAGAAAGTCCTCTCCGAGAGTAAAAAACGAAGCTGTCCAAAAGGCTATATGTTTTTCTGCTTAGTTACCCTTCATCTTTTATGCGTTCCAAAAATACCAATGAAAGTGATATTACCGGTGTCTTGAACTCTTGATATTCTCATCTCTCTCAGGCTGCTGGTTTGGAGGGCTATGATCATTGCCGTGCCACAGCTGTGAGTGCTAGACTTGATGCTCAGCAAACGAAACTTAATTTGCCAGTCATCCCAACAAACACCATTGGCTCCTTCCCTCAGAGCGAGGAACTCAGAAAAGTGCACCGTGAGTTTGAGGACAAAAGGTGAGTAAACTAGATCTTTCTTTTCTAATAAGCGATGATAGATGTGGCACGGGCTTTTATCCATTTCGTTATGACCCTCATTGGTCCTCTTACAGTAGTCTTTTCCAGATCGACGTACAGCATGGCAATGCCTGATGGGCCGTGCCAGCCCAAGCACTGTAGGCCCGACACAATTGAGCCCATCCCGGGCCGGGCCTGTTAGGGGAAAAGGGGTCTTGAGAGAGAGAGAGAGAGAGAGAGAGAGATCTGTACTCTGATTAGCATCGTGACAAATGTCCGCCAATAAATCCACAAAATGCTGCGCCCGTCCCTATCGAAGAAGATCGCGCGACTTGACAAAGGGCCATGACAAATGCTCTTTGAGCAATAATGATAATAATGAATCGACTTCATTGCCAAAACGTTGGTCAATCACTATTTATCTTACCTAAGGTTACATACTCCGCCTAAGCATGATTCTACTATCATCCCAAAAGCATGATTCTACTATCATCCCAAGAATTTTCAATACTTCAATTCCAGATCTTTGAAAAGCGTTGCTTATATTGATTGAGCTGGATTAAGATAACACAAAGCATGTGACGGGATTCTGCTATAGTTCCTCTTGGCATTGGCTATGGAGTTTCATGAGATTCTTTGCCGTTGAGTGTGTACGAGGAATTTTGCTTTTTGGGTTTTCGTCATGTGCCACATATATAGAAGATAGATGTGGAGCAATTGCGGACCATGTCAAAAGATGGATCCGAAATCACACATTGCATAAAGTCGTGACATGTATTAACACAATCAATGGGATCTCGATCAGATAAAAAATAGAATAAGAAAGGGTGGATGCAATGGTTGGGATGGGAAGGAACTTGAGTCTTCAGATAATCCAAACATCATAGCATAATTATCAAATTTTGGTTGCTGAAATGTTGTTGCAAAGTAGGTGTTTTTGCAAATGAAGGCGCTAGGATTCTTGGTGCTGATATGTATGGTCTATTCTCGATGGCCATTCCACATATCGTAATTTATGGATTGTATGAAGACTTCCATCCTCCATTTCTAATATATATAGTTAAATCCATTGAACAATTGTGGTTTGGACTGTTTTCACCGAAGGATGCTCCTATGATGTGAGCCATAATGATCTTTTTGCTCTTGCAATATAGCACTTCAAGAACTTGAGCGGCATGCTCCGACACCAATAAAAATAGCTAAAACAACGATTACAACAACCCAACGATCCCCTCTCCTCTTAGATTTCAAGATTTTGGCCCTCACATAGAGTTACAATCTGAAGACGGAATATTGCACAAGCGATAGTGAGAGCGCAAGTTCGGAATTTCCGGCCATCGTCAAAGTTACCTTTTGACCTGTTCATATAGGCCTTTAATCTGCACACTTTTGAGGATATATTCTAAAGACAGGGCGGGGTTTCTTTTCTTCCATCTATGGAGCGTTTTGGTTCTGAAGTCGGCATAACTCTCTGACTTGCCTGTCCTTGCAAAGATAGCCAGACTGCCGGTTCTGCTTCCTCTGGGGGTGGAGGGGTTCTAGAGGCCGAGGGTTATTCTCTAGGCTTTTTCCGTCGTCTGCGATGACTCGCCTTTCCCATGGCGAACGGACAACGTGGTGGGAATCGGCATGATTTTCAATGCGGTACCGCTTTTTCCACGGCGATGGAATGCCAGATAAGTCAATGTGCTGTTGGGTAATAGGATTTTTCCTATTTCTTTTTTTATTTGGTCGGATCTTTAATAGGATTGTCAATTAAGCAATTCATCGAGGAACGTTTCCTCCAACAGCGGGCACGTGGTGAACTTCTTTACTTATTCCAAACCGCTCGCTGCTGGGGTGAGAAGTACCGCGACGTGATTCGAGATTTCCGTCTTCATGTCCTGTGACATACTCTTAATTGAGATGGCCATTTGAAATCCGCGTGGATTTGGACCTATCTCCGATTTGTTTGTGTGTTTAGAGGGAAATAGAAAACTTACCGAGATTGGTCTGTATAAACTGATTCATCAACCAATGCCTCCCGTTCATCAACATTACTGGATACCACTTGATAAAAAGGGAATTCAATGACGGTTCATTTTAAGGAAGGAGACCAAAATACTCCTGTCACTTGAAAAAGGAAACAATCGGAAAACTGATTGGATGGACCGAGGAGGGGTTCCTTAAGAGAGAGAGAGAGAGAGAAGAAAAAGGCACGCCATCCATCTAGTCAGCTCTCCAGATACCAACTTGCCTTTCGATCGCTTCTTTTTGTGCCTACCGCCAAAAGCGCTCCTCAGCCACAGGTGTCAAGGTGCCTTGCCATCTCTCTCCTCTTTTCAATATCCAGACGGCTCATATAAAACAAACCTTAGAGCAACGTGGTATTTGTCGAGCCGACCTACCATCGGTTCCATCAATACCCCATCGCCACACGCCATTTCCCTGGTCCCGTTCCTCCTCTTCTTCTTCTCTCTATGTCCCTCGCCAATCGCGTCGATACTGTCCCAGCATATTTTTTAATGCTTTGCTGGGGTACCACGTCCCAGTACCACTTTCCTTGTTACGTTTCCTCCAAAAGCGGGCACGTGACCTTCTTTACTTTCCCAAATCACTGCCATGGTGATGCTGTGGTAATAAGGACCGCAACATGATTCGAGGGAGACGCCGACGACCTTTGGTTTTGCAATGGTCACATATTTATAATTGGAGCAGCCATCTAAAATCTGAATGGATTTTGACTTATCTCTAATTTGTTTGTGTGCTTAGAAGAAAATACTAAACTTATCGAGATTGGTTTGTGAAAACTGATTCGTTGAGCAATACGTTTTATTCATCAACATTACGATGTTCCACTTAATTAAATTGATTGTGTAAAATGATCACAGTAAGATGATGCCCGCCTAAGTTACTTTTTGGCCAAGTGAAGCTCATCTGGGAATCTTAGCCTATTCTCGGGATCTACTGAAGAATCAACCCTACTCACGTACCAAGAATTTTCAATGCTTCAGTCGTAGTTCTCTCGAACAGCATTACCTATGTCAGTTGGGCTAGATCACGATATTGCGAAGCATGCAACAAGATGCAGCTATAGTTCGTCTTAGCATTGACTAGGGTTAATTCCCTAAAAAACCCTAAACTTTATGTTTAGTCCTAAATTAGCCCCAAACTTTTCTTTTATCTCATAAAAAACCCCAAACTTTAGGTCTAATCACAAATCTACCCCAATTTCTTGTTAAAAAAATCATCAATTTTTACTCTAGTCCTAAATCTGCACTCGTTTGCCCTCCATCCAAAAATCGCGTCTAGTCATCCCTAATTTTTATATCCTAGAACGATTCTAGTTTGAAGATAATTTTCCACGCTGCCTTGCCAATGTGTATTTATTATCGATGTGGAAATGCCACGTTAAGTTGGGACTAGACCATGGGGTAGATTTGAGAATAGATTAAGAGCTGGTGTTTTTTTTAGACAAAACAAAATTTGAGGTAGATTTGGGACAAAACCTAAATTTTAGGGTTTTTTCCTAGACAAAAGAAAAATTCAGAGCAAATTTTGGACTGGATCTATACTTTGGAGATTTTTCTGGAACAAAGAAAAGTTCAGGATAAATTTGAGACCGAACCTAAAGTTTGGGATTTATAAGGAAATTGGCCCATTGGCTATAGAGTTTCATGATATTCTTTGTTGTCGAGTGTTTATGACGACATTTTACTTTTTTGGTTTGCGTCAAGTGCAACATGTATAGAAGATGTATGTGGAGTAATCACGGACTTTGTAAAAAGATGGATCCAAATCACACATTTCATTAAACACAATCAATGGGATCTTGATCAGGAAAATAAAAAAAGAGACATAGAAAGGGTGGCTACAATGGTTGGAAGGAACTTGTTTCTGGAGATGATCCAAACATCATATCATATTTATCAAATTTTGGTTGCTGGAGGTGGCATTGTTGTTGTAGAAGATGTAGTTGTTTTTGCAAATGGAGGCGCTATTATTCTCGGTGCTGGGATGTATGGTCAATTCTCGATGACTTTCCACATATTGTAAATCCAGGGTATTTACAAAGATTTTTATCTTCCAATTCCAATAGATATAGTCAGATCGATTGAATATTTGTGGTTTAGAAATGGACTGTCTTCATAAAAAAAACTCCTATGATGTGAGCCACAATGATCTTTTTGCTCTTGAAATATAGAACTTCGAAAACTTGAGCAACATGCTATGATACGAATTAAGTTGGCTAAAACAACAACTAAGAAAGGGTGATCGGTTGTTTTTAGAACATTGAAACTCGAGTGAAAGATATGAGCATGTGCTTTTGTAGAAGGAGATTAATTATGCCGATGTAGTAGTAATTTCTATCAAACCTATTATTAAAGAAGTAAAGAAATAGAAGATATTTCAAGACAAACTCATAGTGGTATAGCTTTCCACTTGACACAATTTACTCTCTCAACTCTAATGGCCATGGACAAGACTTGAATCCATTAAGTAATCGCCGAAATTTTACAGTTTATAGACAGTGCTCCCACCGCAAGAAGCTCATAAGGCAATTGCACAAGCACGACTGCCTCTTACAATCCTACAATCCCCTCTCTTCTCAGATTTCAAGAATTTAGCCCTCACATAAAATTACGATGTGAAGAAAAACATTGCACAAGTGAAAGCTAGGCTGTATGTTAGGACATGGTGAGAATGCAACTTTGGAATTTCCGGCCATCTTCAAAGATACCTTTGATCCGTTTATCTACGCCTTTATTCTTGTAAGCCTTGGATGGAAGCTGTTTGTGGCTAAATTAGCATGTTTTTCAATGTGTTTGGAGGGGTACAGATTTTCCCGTTGATAGACTGCCGGATTAGTCAAATGTGTCGGGGTCCCTCGCCCATCGCGTTTCTCGTTAATGGACTGCCTAACTAAGCAATTCATCGAGTCCGACAGCTTGCACGTAATCTTCTTTACTTTTCCACACTTTATTATTTCATATAGGGGCAGTCCAACAATAGTATTGCTTTCATTTATGTGCATGCCCATACACAGAGAGAGAAAGTAATGCTGATTGGATGGAGACTGCGACATGATTTCTAGAAGCGAGAGAGAGAAGTTCCTTTTTAATCAAGTCATGCCATGTGATTAGTATTCTTAACGGAGAGGCTATTTGAAATTTGAATTGATTTGGATTTGTCTCGAACTTGTTTGTTTAGAGGAGAATACTGGACTTATTAAAATCGATATGTAAGAAATTAGAAAGGGAATCTACTTTTGGAAGGGCCGATGTTAAATAAATTAAAAAAAAAATCATGTTTAGGACTTAGGAGAGATGGTGTCAATTGCGATTTCTATTGTTGAATACAACACCAGACCTTTTTTTGGACATTAGTAAAAGATTTTCACACATCTAAGAATTAGAATACTTTCGCATATCATTGATCAAATATAATTTTTTATCCTTACAGAGAAATTCGGATAAGGCTTTTGATGTGGTTGAAAGTGGAACCGAACACACGCTTCAGTATTATTTCATGAAATTTCAACAATTTTAAAACTTCAAACTTTGAAGTACTAAAATTTGGATTTTAAGATCATTTCCGTTGGTAGTCATTTGATTTATTGAATCTTTCATTGAGGTTTACATCTAGTCTCATTCATTCAATGGTGATTGGTTGTTTTAAGAAAATTAAAACACTTTATTAGTGAAAGACGTGAGAATATGCTTTTGTATAAGGAGATTAGCTATGCGAGTGTAGTAACTTCTATCTAACATATTAGAAGAACTAAAAGAGATAAAAGATATTGTAAGACAGGATTTATAGTGGTTTGACCTTCCACTTGACACACTTCAAGCAGAGATGCAAATAAGGTAGCGGATTGGATTGCAAAAGTCCAGTGGTGTGGATCCCTACCTCACAATTGGTTTTCCAACCCCTCTCATGCCCTTTGAGCTTTATTGTGTTCAATTTCTCGTTTTATGTACTTGGACTTGTCGATAGAGTAATGCAAGTTGTATTTCTGACCCCCCCCAAAAAAGGACCTTTCACTTGGCACTCTTTACTCTCTCAACTCTAATAGCCATGAACAAGACTCGAATCCATCGAGTAATCGCCGAAATTTTATGGTTTGTAAAATGGTGCTCCCGCTACAAGAAGCTCAAAAGACGATTCCACAGGCACAGGCACCTCTAACAACCCTACCATCCCCGCTCTTCCTAGATTTCAAGAATTTAGCCCTCACTTAGAATTGCAATCTGAAGACAAACACTGCACGAGTGAAAGCTAGAGTGCATGTTGCAACATATTGAGATTGCAAGTTCGGAATTTCCTGCCAACTTCGGAGTTACCTTTGATCTGTTTATAGAGACCTTTAACCTCCAAAGCGTTAGCTGGGAGCTGTTCCGGAGTCAAGTGAGCCGTTGACCATCTTCTCTAGCAATCATCCAAGCAATCTGCACACAATTATACTCACAAGGACAAAGCAGGGTTTTTCCATTAATTGAGCATTTTGCTTCTGTATGGTCTGCATGACTCGGAATTGTCTTCACAAAAATGCAAAATTCCCAGATCTTCCCTTGGGCTCCTCTCTAGGGTTCCGGAGTGACATATCACTTTAATTAATCAATTTTATAAAGCAATCTCAACAAGTCTCCAATGACTTTGGCCGTGTCTTAGGCAAATGGACAATGTAGTGAAAGCAGCATGTGTTTTTCAACGTGTTTGTAAAGCAAAGAACGGACGAGCGAGAGCGAGAGCGAGAGAGAGAGAGAGAGAGAGAGGGCAATGTGGGACGATGGCTATGACGGCGGCAACGATAAGCAGAGAGGGCGAACGCGGATGGTGGGGACGATAGGTGTGACGAGAAGCAGGGAGCGACAGAGAGCAGAGGGGCTAGGGTTAGTGGAGAAAGAGGGAAGGAAGTCCCCTTTTGATGGAGACATACGACATTTTTAATGGGGACGCTATCTGAAATTTGAATAGATTTTTATCTATCTTTACCTTGTTTGTTTGAAGGAAAACAATAAACTTACTAAGATCGGTATGCAACAGAGCAATACATTTTGTTGATTAACATTATGATATATCCTTAACTAAATCAATTGTGTAAAATAATTGCAGCGAGTCTACAAAGACGTCTGCTTAAATTACGTTTTAGTTAAGTGTTGGAAGATATGCTGGATCTATTTTTGGTTATGATCATGCATTGGATCAATTAGGGATTAGATTGAGATATTAAATTGATATGTAAAATATATCTTTTCCTTTTATTGATGTATCTCTTGTATTATAATTACAGTACGATGTACATTGAATACAATAGAGAGAAAACAGAAAATTCCCCAAAACTCTATGATCTCTCTTCCTTCTTCGGTTTGTTCTTTGCTTCTCTATACCTTCTGACATGGTATCAGAGCTTGGCTCTTGATTCCGCTTCCGCATGCATTGATTGCCTATCGAAGCTTCCTGATCTGCAAAACCGGATCAAAGCAGCGAAGGAATCAAAATTTATTAGAGAAGAAAGAAGCATAAATCGTTACTCACCATGAGTCAACCAGAAAAACCATCCTCTGGTGTAGATACACAACCCACAGGAGAAGCTACACTTGCACAACAAATACAAAACACAATCCCGACGATCCAACATCAAGCTCAAGCTCAAATTCAAGGCCTACAATGGCAGTATCACCTAGCTCAGTCAAACATGGGGTTACCCATTTCCGGGCATCCTTACCAATGGGTACCGTATCCATGGTACGTTGGCCCTTAGCCAAATCCATCATTGTCAGGGACTGGGAGTAGCCAGAGCAACCCCTAGCCTGACGGGAGTTCACCAGCCACGAATGGGACAAATTCAGCCGTCAGTTCAAAACAAGTGAGCGGGTCGGGTGAACCGGGTTTTGGGGCAAATCCCTACCTGGGTTTTTCCAATGCGGGTTATGGATCTGGATCTAGCGGGTCGGGTACAGGGATGAATCCCTACCCAAATCTCGCACCAGGCTTTCTCCCATTTCCGATCACGGCTGTCACCGGCCAACCAGAGCCCGGCGACCTTTTGTATATATCAACCGCCAATGGTCCAGAACTGAAATTAATCAGTTTGCAACTCACCGAGTCGGAGAACTATTCCAAATGGTCGCAGGATTTCCAGCGAGCCCTTGTGACGAAAGACAAAGATGGATTTCTCGACGGCACAATACCCATACCTTCGGACGAGCGACTAGCCAGGCACTGGAGGAAGTGCAACCACCTCATCCGAACGTGGATTGGCAATTGCGTTTCTCCAGAGGTGGTCGCCGAGCTTCCTCCGACAGAAGACTTAAAGAAGATGTGGGATAACATCAAAGAGATGTACGGGAAGTTAGATCGGGCCAAAATCTTTTCTCTCATGTAGGAATTAAGCGAGTTAAAACAGGGAAATATGACAGTCACTGCCTGTTACAATAAACTGTCCTCTCTCTGGAACCAGCTCGAAGCAATGGAGGAGAAGCTCGAGGGACTGGCGGAGACACTCCAGCAGTACAGATCTATCAAGGAGAGGGAAAAGGTGTTAGGGAAATCCCTTATGATGTTTTGAAGATGACAAAATAAATCAAATGCTACTAACATGTTTGATGGTTGAGTAATAGACCATGCAGATGTTAGAACATGTAGAGGATATTATCAAAGTCGAAGATGGCAAGACGAACGTAACATATGTCAGTATATTTTGAAGATTTCCAGACTTACGTGTCAAAGTCGAAGACCGCCGAGACTCAAGACTCAAAGTCGAAGACCGAGACTTTAGTGTCAAAGTCTCATTCTAC
The DNA here is from genome assembly GCF_016545825.1 of Eucalyptus grandis. Taxonomy (NCBI): domain Eukaryota; kingdom Viridiplantae; phylum Streptophyta; class Magnoliopsida; order Myrtales; family Myrtaceae; genus Eucalyptus; species Eucalyptus grandis. The sequence goes on from NC_052622.1 coordinate 19,965,539, forward strand.
ATCAAGTCCGCTCACTCGACTAATTCCAGATTGAACGTGAATGATGAACCAGAAAATAGACTCTATTCTCAAGCGAACCGGGTACGGACCTTAAAGCTAAATCTATTCGAAGCGAGATATGTTCGAGACCCAGTTGTAAAATCTCTGACTCAGATTGTAAAGTCTATTGCTCTCGGACTTTACATCCGGACTCGACGTAACGTAACTCAAGCCCATAAATATAACGGCTAGTGATCTGGTTTGGATTCCACATCAAGATTGATTTGATTGATTCAATCTATTTGATTGACGATTGGATCTTGAAGACAAGAACTTTCTATACGAAGAAGTTTTACTTATGGAAACCAAGATTCCGTTTGTATGGGCGATCGGAATCAAGTTGGGATTCTACCTTTGTCACTCAACGGCTACCAAATCTTCTAGATACAGAGCTGTCCAATAGGTATATTGGAAGACGATTCTCCGGGATACTGTCCAACGGGTAGTTTGGAAGTGGAGGAGTATTAAAGGAGATCATGGACCGATGAGCAAGTAAGAGACGGAGCGTAGAATTTATAATTCCAAAGTCCGAGCGACTTTCGATCATATACTTGTCTCTTGAGAGCTTAAACGTTTGTAATCGTGAGAGAAATACCAAAAAGAGTGACTTAGTGAGATAGTGTGATCTACTACTAAGTGTTTGCACTCGAAGTTGTAATCTCTTGTTGATTGCATAGTGGAATCCAGCCAAGAAGGCTGTTAGCGTGGGAGAGTGGACGTAGGCTTGGATTAAGCCGAACCACTATAAATCTTGTGTTCTTATTCTCTTCCCTAACTCCTTTGTTTTATTTGAAGTTTATTTTATTCCGCATATATTTGCCAAGGTTTAGTTTAAACACCTATTCACCCCCCTCTAGGTGTTCATACTAGCACTCTCAATTGGTATCAGAGCCAAGTGCTCGGTTTATAAAAGTGTTTTTACTTTTGAGCTAAAGATTCTTTATGGCTAGTATGTTGGCACCAGGACTTATGGAAGGGCAAAGCAACACAAGGCCACCATATTTTGATGGAAAGGAATACTTAACGTATGGAAGAACAAAATGAAAGCATTCCTAAGATCCAGAGATCCCTTGCAATGGGATGTTGTGGAAAGAGGAATCAACCCCATTGCTGCGTCCACATCAAATAAGAATGGCAAAGACAAAGAAACCAAACCCCACGCTCCTATGTCTCGGATGGAGATGTCCAAAAGAGAAGCGCTTGATGCAAAAGCTATTTATTCTTTATATTGCGCATTGTCTCATGTTGAATATAACATAATCTCTTCATGTGAAACAGCAAAAGAAGTTTGGGATAAACTTCATGTTACATATGAAGGGACCGATCGTGTAAAAGAGACAAAAGTAAACTTCTTGCTCGGTAAATATGAATCATTCAAGATGAAGCAAGGAGAGTCGATTGGAGATATGTTCAGTCGTTTTACAGAAATTGTAAATGGTTTAGCATATCAAGGTCAGCCAATTTCTTCCCTAATGAAGGTCAACAAACTCTTGTGAGGTCTCTCAAAAGATTGGAACCATGTTAAGACCTCAATTCGGGAGACTCAGAGGATTATGCCACTCTCCGTTGATGAATTGATCGGCACTCTTCAATCCTATGAAGTGGAACAACTCAACGATGAAGATCCCGAAGGTAAGAAGTCCATCGCTTTAATATCTAATGTTGTTTTTGATGAAACAGACTCAGAAAATGACATGGACTGACGAAGAACTTGCTTTTATGATCGAGAAATTCAAAAAGCTGAGTAGAAAAGGAAGGAAGTTTAGTGAAAGAAGACAATACAAGCAGAATGGCCAGAAAAGAACAATGAAAGAAGATGATGAGCAAGGAAATTTATGCTTGATAGCACATTCGGGAATCCGAGTCGGCTCGGACACGGACTCGAATCGAGTCGACTTAGACACACTCAGAATCCGATGAGGAAAGTGGACGTAGGCTTGGATTAAGCCGAACCATTATAAATCTTGTGTTCTTATTCTCTTCCCTAACTCCTTTGTTTTATTCGAAGTTTATTTTATTCCGCATATATTTGCCAAGGTTTAGTTTAAACATCTATTCACCCCCCTCTAGGTGTTCATACTAGCACTCTCAAAAGGCTACGTGATTTCTTTTGATTTTGAATGAAGCTTATCTGACTTTTCGATCACAGATCTTGGCGATGGACCCGGTGCCCCCCCTGGACGAATCTTCCAGTTGGCTGTCCAAGAGGAAAGCCAGAGGCTCGCGGTTCCGGAGCAAACGCGAGGAAGCGACATCGTCGCCCTCGCGCTACGCGACATCCGGCGAGACTCGGGGAAAACCCTAGCCCAAGAGAGAGAGAGAGAGAATCGTGAAGGGGGCTAGGATTACACGGAGCGGCTGTCGAACAGCCCCTTATAAGAGAAGGGATGAACGACTCAGATCATCTGCTGAAATCTGACGGTGCACAGGGGCCCTATCACTTCGGCCAATCGGACAGTGGATATCACCCCTCGTTGAAGGGATTCGACGATCAGATCTTTTCCTCATTAAAAGGATCGAACGGTCTGAGTTTTTCCTCATTAAAAGGATTGGACAGTCAGATTTTTTCTGCATCTTCAAAGAATTTTGGCCAAAATTCAAAGGAAAAAGGTAAATTATATTGCGAATATTGCAAACGTTCAGATCATACCATAGATAATTGTTGGAAATTATATGGTAAGCTAAGAGAAAAGGGGAAGAAGAAAGAATATTATGCAGCCTATTAGGTCACTGGACCGACCGGTCTGAATAATGATCAACCTATCACATATGGGCAGTATTAGCAGCTGATGCAGGCATTGCAAAAAATTGATGTTGGGAATAAAGGAGCAAGTTTTCAGGTATTTCTCATTGCCTGATAAATTATATTTTAAGAAAGGCTTGGATAATTGACTCAGGGGAAAGCGATCATATTATTTGTGATAAAAGCTTTTTTTCCAAAATGCATAGAAATTAGATACACCTATTTCTGTGCAATTGCCAAATGGGAACATCACTCCTGTCACTTTCATAGGCATTGTCCAACTGAGTCATCAGATTACCCTTCAAAATATCCTCTATGTTCCACAATTTCAATTCAATCTCATTTCTGTCTCCAAAGCTTGCAGAGAAAATTCCTGTCGAATATTATTCGATTCTGACACCTGTTTTTTCCAGGCCTATTCGACTGGCAAACTGATGGGCTTGGGTAGCCTTTCTGAAGGGCTTTATTTTTGGACCAGTTTTCCTAGTCATTTTGATTTATCTTCGATTCCCTTGAATAAAAAATCGTTGTGTAATCTGACTGCCAATGATAATAGTTTTCTTATGCATTCACGAATGGGTCATAATGCATTCTTCCCTTACTCTAAATGTGAAATATGCACGCTTGCAAAACAATCCCGAACTCCTTTTCCTTCCAGTACAACACGTTCCACTAAAATTTTTCCCTAATTCTTATGGATGTTTGGGGACCTTACCACACCCCACATCGGGATGGCTCTCGTTACTTCCTCACAATTGTGGACGATTACTCCCCTGCCACATGGGTGTTCCTAATGCAGTCAAAAGCATAAGTTGCTTCTCATCTAAGGATGTTTCTAATCCTGACCAAGAATCAGTTTGGGAAGTCAATTCAACGAATTCGCACTGATAATGGGACATAATTTTTTAACAATGATTGCCATTCACTTCTTTTGTCCCATGGCATTCTTCATGAAAGCTCCTGTATTTACACTCCACAACAGAATGAGGTAGTAGAGCGAAAACATCGCCACCTCTTGGAAGTCACCAGAGCACTGAAATTTCAGGGATTTATCCCAGAAAATTATTGGGGAGATTGTGTTATTATTGCAGCTTATTTGATCAACCGGATGCCAATACGGATATTGGATGGCAAATCACCTTTCGAATTGCTTTATGGAAAGAAACTGACATTGGACCATCTGAGGATTTTCGGCTGCTTATGTTATGCTACAGTAATGGGGCCTGGGGACAAAATGAGTCCTCGTGCTAGGCGATGCATATTTATGGGATATCCAAATCTGAAAAAAGGATATCGTGTCCTTGAGATAGGAACAGGAGATTTTTTCATTAGTCAGGATGTTGTTTTTCATGAAGATGTCTTTCCATTTTGTGAAACCTCATCCTCCCAGGACGACTTGGATGCTCCAACAAATTCTCATCAAATCCTAGCTGACGAAGAAGCATCTCCTGGATATATCCTCATAGTGCCTCCGAAAACAGGTCTTCATCCAACTTTACCTATCTCTCCTCCATAACAGGTTATGGACAATGCTCCTATAGAGACAACCAACATGGAGGATACTTCTGGGACAAATGAAGAAGGACGGTCTTCATCTCCATTGCCGATAGCTCATCCACGTTGCTCAGGATGGGCTACAAGACCGCCAACCTGGACTAAAGATTACGTCTGTGGTTCACTTAACTCACCAGGTATTCGCTATCCAATATCTTCTTACGTATGCTTTGATAAGCTTTCGTCAGATCATAGATGTTGCATTAGTTGCATTTCCAGTGAGAAAGAACCATCTAGTTATGATGAAGCATCCAGAGATCCATGATGACAACAGGCTATGGCAGCAAAATTACAGGCCTTGACTGATAACCATACATGGGAATTAGTCACTCTTCCTCCGAACAGAAAGTCCATAGGATGTAAATGGGTGTATAAGATCAAATACATATCTGATGGATCAATTAAGCGTTACAAGGCTAGGTTGGTGGTTAAAGGATATACCCAACGGGAAGGTTTCGATTACCACGAAACTTTTTCTCCAGTCGCTAAGGATGTCATTGTGCGTTCCTCCTTATAGGTTGCAGCTGTTCAAAATTGGTCCTTACACCATATGGATGTTCACAACGCCTTTCTTCATGGCGATTTAGATGAGGAAATCTACATGGACATTCCTCAGGGCTTACGGAGACAAGGGGAGAATAGAGTATGTCGTCTCCGCAAATCCATTTATGAACTAAAACAAGCTTCAAGGCAATGATATGCAAAGTTTGCAAATGCTCTCACAACTACAGGCTTCAAGCAATCCAAGTATGATTATGCCCTGTTCACATGGACTAAAGGTATGTCATCTATCTACTTAATGATATATGTTGATGATATCCTTATCATGGGAAGTGATGAAACTACAATAGGGAGTCTTAAGAAGTATTTGCATGCCACATTCCATATAAAGGACCTGGGAGCACCAAAATACTTCCTGGGTATTGAGATCGCTCGATCTGACCAAGGGATTTCTCTCAGTTAGTGGAAGTTTGTATTGGAGATCATTTATTTGGACTATCGGGGTGCAAGCCAGCAGTTATTCCAATCGAGCAGAACACCAAATTAACCACAGCGGATTTTCTTGGAGGGACATCTCAAGATGATGATCCTATACTCAAAGATCCGACAAGTTATCAGAAGCTCATTGGAAAACTAATATATCTGACTATGACCAGACCTGATATTTCATATGCCGTACAAACTCTCAACCAATTTATGCACAGCCCGAAGGAGTCTAACATGAATGCTACCTTGAAAGTTGTGAAGTATTTGAAGAAATGCCTAGGACTCAGAATACTTCTATCTAGAAGATGTAACATGGCATTGACTGCATACTGTGATGCAAATTATGCGACCTGTCCGATGAGTTGAAGATCGATTACTGGTTTTTGTATTAAATTTGGGGAATCTCTTACTTCAGGAAGACCAAGAAACAGGTGACGGTCTCCTTATCCTCAGTTGAAGCAGAATATAGGGCTATGGCGAAGACTACATGTGAGATTGTATGGATACGAGGATTGCTTGGGGATCTTGGAATAAGGCTAAGAGGGCTAACGAAGCTATTTTGCGACAATGACGCGGCTCTCAAACTCGCAGCAAATCCCATAATGCATGAAAGAACGAAGCATATAGAAGTGGACTGCCACTTTACACGAGAGAAGATTTAGGAAGGAATCATCGAGACAAGAGGAATTGTAACCGCAGAACAACCTGTAGACATCTTTACTAAATCTCTATGTCAAAGGCAACATGCATATCTTCTAAGCAAGGTAGGAGTCTTGGATATTTACAAGCCACCAGCTTAAGGGGGAGTGTTGGAAGATATGCTGGATCTATTTTTGGTTATGATCATGCATTGGATCAATTAGGAATTAGATTGAGATATTGAATTGATATGTAAAATATATATTTTCCTTTTATTGATGTATCTCTTGTATTATAATTACAGTACGATGTACATTGAATACAATAGAGAGAAAACAGAAAATTCCCCAAAACTCTATGATCTCTCTTCCTTCTTCGGTCTGTTCTTTGCTTCTCTATACCTTCTGACATTAAGTGAAGCTCATTTGGGATTCTTCGCCCACTCTCGGGATCTATTGAACAATCACCTTTACTTAAATTAGATGTGTCAAAATTGATTATAAACTCATTTCTTAACCCATATTTAATGAATTGAGTTACTATATAGGATAGTTATATTCAATAAATATGTTTAGATTAGTGAAACTCAAGACAACATGTGTTAAATGGGTTTACAACTCATTAAGACCCAACCTACCTTTATGATCATTTTTTCATTCTCTTTTACTGTTGCTCAATTCCACACTCGCTCACTCCATGATCTCACCTCAATTTTGAATATGAGATGGAAGTATTTTAACTATGTTGATCATGTCGGGTCATTAAATTTACATTGTATGGAAATAGATCACAGGGAGTATAATTAATTAATTTAGATCGAATCATTTTTTATCTGACCTAAATTCAATCTTACCCACACGTTTGCCGAGTCGAACTCAAGTATCGCAGCCCACGGTGTGCCACCATATCATGAAGGCATCTGCAACATTACACAAGATGGAAAGGGAATTACAAAACAGTTTATTTTAAGGACGGAGATTAAAATGCTCTTTTTCGACGAATGGAGACGCGGGCAAAATAGCCTTCGCGTGTTTTGTGGGGCAAAATGGGGGCGAAGCATCGAGGAGGGATTTTCCTTAAAAGCGCCCCTTTCTGCTCAATCGGGGATGTATCTCGTGGAGCCGATAACGGAGACTGACGATAGACGAAAGGAGAGGAGGGACCGACCGGGTACAAATTGGCCATGAGGCAGAGGACTCTTAAGTCCGAATTTTACTGACGTCACCTCTCCCGACCGGGTACAAATTGACCATGATAAAAAGGCCGAATTTTGCTGACGTCAAGGGACCGACCGGGTGGCCTTCTTGACGCCAGCAAACATTAAAACTAATTTTAATGTTTGCTAACGTCAAGTTGACGTCACCAAACATTAAAACTAATTTTAATGTTTGCTAACGTCAAGTTGACGTCACCAAAGCAAACACTAAAATTCACCAAGAGGCAAAGGACTATAATTTTAATGTTTGCTGACGTCAAGTTGACGTCAGCAAAGCAAACGTTAAAATTGACCACGAGGCAAAGGACTCTAAGGCCACCCGGTCGATCCCACTTCTCCCTTTATAGTATCGATCTTCTGCCTTGTGGTCGCTTCATTCTCTTTCTTCTTCCTCTCTCTATCCCTTGCACTCTCGCCACTGCAGTAGAATAAAGTTCATCATTCCCGATTCGGTCTCCGCCAAGGTAGGATCCTTGCATCGCTCGCATTTCTCCATTCTTAGGTTGGGGAACTGAACAAGTTACACTAGTTACTTACCTGAAGTTGATGTTTCTTCGATGATCCAGAGAAAATGGCGTCCCACGTAGTTGGATATCCTCGCTTCGGCCCCAACAGGGAGCTGAAGTTTGCCCTGGAATCATTCTGGCATGGAAAGAGCACCGCCAAAGATTTGCTGGAAGCCGGGGCTCATCTCAAGTCATCCATCTGGAAGCAGATGGCCGCTGTCGGCATCAAATATATTCCCAGCAACACCTTCTCATACTATGATCAGGTGCTTGACACCACTGCGATGCTCGGTGCTGTTCCTCCCAGATATAGTTGGAACGGTGGCAAGATCGGGTTTGACGTTTACTTCTCGATGGTCAGAGGAACCGCCTCCGTCTCTGCTATGGAGATGACCAAGTGGTTCGACACCAACTAGTAAGGACGACAGATCTTAAGTTACCCAGTAGAAATTAATTTTGTATTGATGATTAAACTTAACCCATCCATCTCATTTTTGGTCCAGCCACTACATCGTCCCTGAATTATGCCCCGATGTCAACTTCTCTTACGCTTCTCGCAAGGCTGTCGAGGAGTACGAGGAGGCCCAGAAGGTAAAACGCTGGTCTTATTATCGTTTTCTTCGTTCTCAACAGCCCATTCGATTGGGTTTATATTCAGTCCAAGCCCAGAAATGAAGTGTTTTTGTTCTAGTAACCCGATACGCGTGCGACCCAAACCGGATAACGAATCGGGTCGGATCGCAACGGGCTATCGGGTTTAGGCCATTCAAGAAATGCTCCTAAAGTCCATTTCATGTTCCCCTCTGTAATTTTCTCTCTCCTTCCGCCCTTCCCCGTCTCACTACTTTCCCCGCCGCCGCCGCCGCCGCCGCCGCCGCCTCCGCCATCCCTTGGCTGCGGACGTCGCCGGCATCGCCACGACCCACCTCCGATCTCGATGGCAACTGCCGAAAGCCTCGGTCTGCCCGACCATCCCCTGACTCTCCCCTCTTCCGACTTCCATCCTTTGCAACGCTCGACCCGGGGCCAACAGCGGTCGTCGACGCTCCTGCAGACCAGCTAAGGCCCCCGCTTGCCTCGCTAGACCTCGATCGTGGCTAATCCGAGGCCAAGCCCAGCCCTAAATCTCTATCTCGATCGAGCTCCCCCGCCCTCGGCGCTCTTCCTCGTCGACAAATTCTGACTCTTTTGTTGGTTGTAATTTGTTATTTAATTTTCGTCTCCCTGGTGCCGTTGCATAATCCTAGCATTATTTAAAGCTATATCTGTTTCCGAATTCATTTGCTCATTTCCAGCTTGGAGTAGACACTGTTCCGGTCCTTCTTGGCCCAGTCTCCTATCTGCTGCTATCCAAGCCTGCAAAGGGTGTGGAGAAGACCTTTTCTCCTCTCTCCCTTCTCCGGAAAATACTTCCTATCTACGGGTAAGATAATGAACTCCTCTCTCGCAGTTTTCATCTGCTCATGTTTGAATATGTTTCCTGACCAATGATAAAATCATGCAGGGAAGTTGTGTCCGAACTTAAGGCTGCTGGTGCTTCATGGATTCAGTTTGATGAGCCCACCCTCGTGATGGATCTTGATTCTCACAAACTGCAAGCATTTACTGAAGCATACTCGGAACTGGAATCATGTCTTTCTGGCGTGAATGTTGTCGTCGAGACATATTTTGCTGATGTTCCTGCTGAGGCATATAATGTTCTTACTTCCTTGAAGGGTGTCGCTGGATTTGGATTTGATTTGGTCCGAGGAACAAAGACCCTTGATTTAATCAAGGGTGGCTTCCCCACAGGCAAGTATCTCTTTGCTGGAGTTGTTGATGGGAGGAACATCTGGGCCAATGATCTTGCTGGATCGCTCAGCACGCTCCTTGCCCTCGAGAGCATCGTGGGAAAAGGCAATATTTTCTGCATATGTTTTCTTTTCCAAATAGTGTGTTTTGATGATCTGTTTGTCATTTATCCTTAAGTTGATATCTGAAATTCCTCATTTATCTGCAGACAGACTTGTGGTCTCCACCTCCTGCTCTCTTTTGCACGTTCCTGTTGACCTAGTTAATGAGACCAAGTTGGATGAGGAAATCAAGTCATGGCTTGCATTTGCTGCTCAGAAGGTCGTTGAAGTCACTGCCTTGGCCAAGGCATTGGCTGGACAAAAGGATGAGGTACAATTTGTTATCTTTCTGTTAAAGATGATGCTGAAAAGCAGCATAGCATGCCTACGCAGTTATTGTTGCTATTAGGCAGTCTTAACAGTGGTGGTAATTTACATTGTTAGCTTGTTTTCTAGAATTAGTTGCTTCTGCTCTATTTCAATTAGTCATTGGCAGAAACCAATGTGGTTACCTTGTCGTGGGTGTCTTTAATTACTGGCTATACAGGGCTACATACATATGGCAACGACTGGGTAAATACAGTCTGTAGGATGCAAAGTTAATTTAATCTAGGCCTGTTAACTAGCACCTTTAGGGTGTTTGTCAAGCATAATGTCCAATTTCCAAATAATTGATAACTAATGTCATGAGAGGGTATTTCAATGCTTATTGCCAATGGCTCTGTTTTCAGGCATTATTCTCAGCTAATGCTGCTGCTCAGGCCTTAAGAAACTCCTCTCCAAGAGTCAACAACGAAGCTGTCCAAAAGGCTGTATGTTCCTCTGCTTAGTTACCCTTCATCTTTCATGCGTTCCAAAAATACCAATTAAAATGATATTACTGGTGTCTTGAACTCTCAGTATTCTCTTCTCTTTCAGACTGCTGCTTTGAGGGGCTCTGATTGTCGCCGTGCCAGACCCATCAGTGTTAGACTTGATGCTCAGCAAAAGAAGATTAATTTACCAGTCATCCCAACAACCGTCATTGGCTCCTTCCCTCAGACCGAGGAACTCAGAAGAGTGCACTGTGAGTACAAGGACAAAATGTGAGTAAACTAGATCTTTCTTTTTTAATTAAACAATGACAGATATGACATGGGGCTGTTAATCCTTTTCGTTATGACCCTCATTGGTCCTCTGACTGCACTTCATTATAGGATCTCCGAGGAAGAATTTGTTAAGGCCATCAAGGAGGAAATTAACAAAGTTGTCAAGCTTCAAGAGGAGCTTGACATAGATGTCTTGGTTCATGGGGAGCCTGAGGTAAGACAGTCTTTGAATCAGGCATTGTACTTAAGACAGATCTGTCGGATAGATAGGTAGCATCTTTTGAGCTATGTTTTCTTTCTTTGACATCTTGATCTGGATGTATCTAATGCAGAGGAATGATATGGTTGAATACTTTGGGGAGCAGTTGTCAGGTTTTGCTTTCACCATTAACGGGTGGGTGCAATCTTATGGATCTCATTGTGTAAAACCACCCATCATCTATGGTGATGTTAGCCGCCCCAAGCCAATGACTGTCTTGTGGTCCACCATGGCCCAAAGCATGACTGCTCGCCCAGTGAAGGGAATGCTCACAGGCCCTGTCACCATTCTCAACTGGTCCTTTGTCCGAAATGACCAACCTAGGTACAAAAGAACGTGAACTTCATGTGTACATGGGATCGAAGAAAGAACATGATCTTTATTTCTCCTTTCAGGACTAGAATAATAGAAATTTATTTTACAGGCTTGAAACTTGCTATCAAATTGCCTTGGCCATCAAGGACGAAGTTGAGGATCTTGAGAAGGCGGGGATTAATGTTATTCAAATTGATGAGGCAGCTTTGAGAGAGGGTCTGCCACTGAGAAAGTCTGAACAATCTTTCTATTTGAATTGGGCTGTCCACTCTTTTAGGATCACTAACTGGGTGCCAAGGATACTACCCAGGTTCCTTCGTAGCTCCATCCCTTGTTTCTCTTTCTTTTCCTTTTTTCTGTGTGGGAAGGTCCATTTCCCATGTATACTGATTTCACTTGGTGGCTGTTATCGATTGGCAGATCCACACCCACATGTACTCCTACTTCAACGACATCATCCACTCGATCATCGACATGGATGCCGATGTCATCACAATCGAGAACTCTCGCTCTGATGAGAAGCTCATCTCTGTTATCCACAAGGGAGTGGAGTTTGGTACTGGGATTGGCCCCAGTGTCTATGACATCCACTCTCTCATAATACCATCGGCTGAAGAGATTGCCGACAAAACCACCAAGATGCTCACAACAAACATACTGTGGTTTAACCCTGAGTTTGTGCTCAAGACTTGTAAACACACTGGGGTCAAGCTTGCGCTCAAGATCTTCATTGCTGCTGCTGAGCTTCTCGCACCGAACTTGCCCATGCTAAAAAAGAGAAGTATGAGTAACTTTTCTCGTCAATCGATTCTTCCTACACACGAGGGAATGCGCCTGTCTTTTAATATTGATCCAATAATTGAGTTTCTCTATGTAATGTTACGAGTCATATGGAGTATATTAGTTTTGTCCTTGTACTCTCTCCTCCAGAACATGTGCGAATATAATGATATAGATAATGAATAAATTATTATTACCTTCTTGCGCATGAACGTCCTGCTTTCAACTTCTCTTTTTATGGGTACCGTCCCTTCGAAAGGAACTTTCCTGCTGTTTCATTTGAAGACACGATATCTACTGCCGAATGCATTGGTTGCTAAATGATATGGTGATCTTAAAACTAGCTTGTCCATGCATGAACATTCCATCTATAAAATCTATTGGTTGTGATTCCAAGTGCTGAGTTTGAATGAGTATGAGAGTTTGGGTAGCGCAAGATGCTTGACTTGATGTGCTGCAGTGCACAACTGTAATTTTCGAATTGCTGTATCGTCTCCGTCGAGACTCGAGATAACAATTAGCCATCGCAAAGGTTAAGGTTGTGCTGAGTTAAGCTTGTACTCATGTCATGGACTAATCATATGTTATATTCCCGTATTTTAAAATAGCTGTCATATTCTTAAGGTTTCTATGGTTTCTTTCCACCCGGTCAAAAGCAATAAGTGCAATAAGTCGAGCTAATGTTAGTATCCATAAAATTTAATCTGCTTGCTCTCTTCTTAAAACTTCTGCCAGGAAGGAACAAAGAAACCTAATCTGCATACACAGAGAGTAAATTTTAATTCATTTATCTGAGCTTTACTTGCCTGTGAGTGTATCCTTGTTTGGACCACTCGACTAATCCATAATAGTCACGCATAGCTGATAATTATAAACTAGCATTCCTAGTAAAAACTTGGTATGAATAGACAAATATAAATTCAGAGTCTTACAAAATCTCACTATACAAAACTTAACTAGCCTAACAGAAAAGAGTTGATCAGGAGGCAAAACAATATTTTTCCTATTCTAAGTTAAATAGTGATACAGTTCTCTAAGCAATTGAGCCGGAAACACAAGTCCATAGATTGGCCCTAAGCATGGCCTTAAAAGGCTTGGACAGCCCGGAAGCAGACGGGCTAGAGCCGGGGAACAGGGCTCGAAAAATATTCTGTCCCCATTGATTCACCCGTCCACTCCCCCCTTACGGGGGGAAGGGGAATCAGCCTGGATCCAAGCAGGCTTCTCCCTTGAAACACAGGGGCACGCAGCGCGGGAAATGAAGGGTCTGGGAAGGAAACTTCCCAGGTGGACGGACGGACGTGGCCATTGTCCATTTACAATCCTACCCTCGTTAATAAATAGGTAAGACATGGGACCTTAAGAAAATGGAGCAGTCTGTCAACTTTAGCTTCCCGTTTCTTGAAAAATTCAAGGAGGCTAATGATATATTGGCAATGGAACAACTGTTTCGATGCAAAAAAGCAGTTTTTTCTTTTTGGTTGATGAGTAAGATTTAAAATTTAAAATTTTACATCTAATATTCAAATCACGGCTTCTTCCATGCATAGCAACATCCATAAAACATATGACTTTATGAGTAGAGTTTTATCCTGTACAGGGAGACAAGACCATTTGCATGTATTCTTAAAGGTTTGTTGCAACCAAATATTTGAATACCAAGTGTTATAAAGATCGTATCTATAATCTTTTTAGCATGCAATATTTGTCTAATCACGTGTGTTATAACTGTTTTGATTTAGGAAAAATAATAAATCACTGACTTTTTGTTGTTGAAGATTACACCCCATGATGTAACTATGTAATTAATAATTTTAGCACGACTTAAGTGTTTTTATTATCGATTATGCTCAAGAAATTCATTGATTTTGTCTTGTAGTTAAGCTAACATATAAAACCTGGCCAAAAAAAGAAGAAGAAGCTAATACATAAATCAAAGTAAAGGACGCATTCTTAAATAGGCCGAACTGAATATGACCTGTTTCATAATCTTATTTAAAACCTCAACTCGAGCTTGACATGCCTATTCTATATTTTCTTTTCCTAGAACTCATATGACCCTCTTAATTAAAAGGATAATAGCATTGATGGTCCTTGAACTTTTTCTTGTTATTTAACGTGATACTTTAATTTTTTTCATTCAATTTAGTCTCTAAACTCTGAAAAAATCAGCTCAATCTAATCCTTCCGTCAAGTGTTGCCCCACGTCACTTGTAATTTTCTAACGTGAAATGCCAAGTCAGCGATGAGTTGGTCAAAAATTGATGTAGCTGGCCACATCCTTTTTAGTTTTCAAGTCAGCATCTTTTCCCCTTCTTTTTGTTCCTTTTCCTTTCCTAGTTTTTCTCCTTTCTTCTTCTTCCCCTCCTAATCAGTTGGCATCGCCAGTCATCACCACCATCATCATAGCGTCCATCACAGCTAGGCGCCATCATCGTCTTTACCCTCTCTCCCTCTCCCCCCATCATCGCCGTTCTCCATCACCCAAAGACCATCGCGATTTTGTCTCCCTTAGGCTTTGACCATTAAAAACTCTCTCTCTCTCTCTCTATACCCTTCTCCCTCAAATTTGAAATTGAGGCCGGCGCCACCTCATACCTGAGGCCGCAGCCTTCGATCCAATGTCACAAATAATCCCTCGTCAAATGCTGCCACCTTGGATATGAGGAGCGCAACCCTTAGATCGGGGAGAGAGAAGGTCGACGATTGATCCATCCAAGTGCAACTTTGGTGGCGGTATTAGACTTGTGATTACAAAAGAATAAAAAAGTAACATCAGTAATATTATGACATCATGTGATATTGCATTACTTTGGTGGCGGTATTAGACTTGTGATTACAAAAGACTAAAAAAGTAACATCAGTAATATTAGGACATCATGTGATATTGCATTCAAAGATTTTAATTAAAAACGTGGTATTGAAAAGGGCATTGTATGAACTCTAACTCTTCCTTCGGAGTAAATGAACACTCGAACCGCAAGTTTCTCTGATTTTCGTAAGGGACAAATGTTTTACACATTTTCCTAGGTGTCCAATCAGATTTCTTTTTCTTAAATTTGATTGGCTCCAACTTCATTTTCATTTTTTTTATTTTATTTTTTATATTTACAAAAACCCAAGTTTTCTTAAAAATTTTGAAGCTCTTTCCCAATCACATAACCTCTCTTCTTGCCTGATGGGACCCCAATCCCGGGGACAGGCGAGGCACTACAATAAGTTAATTGGAGATATTTTTTTTTAATATCTTCCATTGTAGGACAAGAAGAACAGGAAGAAGAAAGAGAAGAAGAAACACGGCAGTGATGGCAGCAACAGCGATAGCGATTGAAGCCCGATTCACAGTTAGATGACATTATGTGTTCATTCTGCTTATCCAAGAAATAGATTGAGAGAAACATGTCTATGCCGGACGGATAGCTGTTTTTGTTTTTCCCTTTAAATTTGTCAAATCTAAGGGTGTGTTCGGTGTTGCAGGCGACCAGTGTCGGATTGGAGCGAGGGTGTGCGGCTGACTTCCTCCCTTATCTACTCATATCGTATTAGGCGGAAAAAAAAAATACAATAGGAATGCTGTATTTGCTGCTTTGCTAGTCCAATATATCGCAAAGCATGCGACAGGATGCTGCTATAGTTCGTCTTGGCATTGGCTATGGAGTTTCATGATATTCTTTGCCGTTAAGTGTGTACGATGGAATTTTGCTTTTTTGGTTTTCGTTGTGTGCAACATATATAGAAGATGGATGTGGAGCAATTACGGACCATGTCAAAAGATGGATCCAAAATCACACATTGCATTAAGTCATGACATGTATAAACACAATCAGTGAGATCTCGATTAGACAAAAAACAGAAAAAGAAAGGGTGGGTGCAATGGTTGGGATGGGAAGAAATTTGAGTCTTCAGATGATCCAAACATCATGGCATAATTATCAAAATTTGGCTGCTGGAGGTGGAAATTGTTATTGTAGAAGTAGTTGTTTGTACGGACGAAGGCGCTAGGATTCTCAATGCTGATGCGTATGGTCTATTCTTGATGACATCGTAATCCATGGATTGTATGAAGATTTTCACCCCCCATTTCCCATAGATAGAGTTAAATCCATGAAGAATTATGGTCAAGAGATATGGACTATTTTCACTTAAGGATGCTCCTATGAGGTGAGCGCTGATCATCATTTTGCTCTTGCAATATGCTCCGATACCAATTAAAATGGTTAAAACAATGATTACGACAACCCTATGATCCCCTCTCCTCCCAGATTTCAAGATTTTAGCCCTCGCATAGAGCTACATTGCACAAGCAAAAGCAAGAGCGCGAGTTCGGAATTTCCGGCCATCGTCAAAGTTACCTTTTGACCTGTTTATGTAGGCCTTTAATCTGCACAATTTTGAGGATATATTCTGAAGACATAGCAGGGTGTTTTTTCCCTCCATCAATGGGGCCTTTGGGCTCTGTAGTCTGAATAACTCTCTGACTTGCCTATCCTCGCAAAGATGGCCAAACTGCCGGTTCTACTACCTTCGTGGATGGAGGGGTTCCAAAGGCCGAGGATTATTCTCTAGGCTTTTTCCGTCGTCTGCGATGACTCGCCTTTCCCCTGGCGAATGGACAGATAGGCCCAAATCCACGCGGATTTCAGATGGCCATCTCAATTAAGAGTATGTCATAGGACATGACTCGCGGCAAGACGGAAATCTCGAATCACGTTGCGGTACTTCTCACCCCAGCAGCGAGCGATTTGGAATAAGTAAAGAAGGTCACCACGTGCCCGCTGTTGGAGGAAAACGTTCCTCGATGAATTGCTTAATCGACAATCCTATTAAAGACCCGACCAAATAAAAAAAGAAAAAAAGAAAAATCCTATTCCCGCCCGTCACATTCGTCGTTGATAGAATGCCGGATTAGTCCCTTTGTTGGTGTTTGACCAAAAAAAATTTGTTGGTGGGTCCCCCGCCTCGCCTCGCCCATCAAGCAGAGTTTCCTCAAACGGTCTGCACGTGATCTTCTTTACTTTTCCAAATATTATTTATATATATAATGTATATACAATGTATATACAAATGTATTTTCCACTTGCAGATAGAGACAGAGAGAGAGGGATAGAGGGTTGGGCAATGGTTGCCGCAGACATGATTTCGCGACGCATGCAGACTGTCTAGAATTTGAATGAATTTCGATTTACCTCTAACTTGCTTGTTTGGAGAAATATACTAAAATTTATTAAGATTGGTTTGTAATAATTAATTTATTGAGCAATACCTTCTGTTCATTAAGGGAGGAGATTTATATACCATTGTTACTTCAAAACATCCAGCCATTTTGTTTGGCGAATGGATATATTCCTTTCACCAAATTTAAGTTCTCCATATAAAGCATAGGAAGTTCCTGAAGGAAATCAATTACTACCGTGCACCTTGGCCATCCTAAATTCTTCCAATGGAGAAAAGTCGTATTCACATAAAATAACGTGAAATATTCAACTTACTTACGAGACCCGTCAAGTGCGAATCAATAATCATTGACCTTGACCCGGCTGTAAAAGCCAGCCCACAGCTCTCTTTGCCTCGTCCCGTTCTGTCTCTTCGTTTACACGTTAACAAAGTTTAGCGGGTGGACCAACGTCTCTCTCTGCTTATCCTCAACCGATCTCCATTCGTCAAACAAATAGTATTTTAATGCCCTCGCTCGATATAAAGTGTTTTAAGGGAACAAATGCGGCCATCAAGCCTCTCCTCCTCCGCCTGAACTTTTCTCCTCTGCTGATCCTCAACCTATCTCCTCACCTCTTCACCTTTATCATTTTACATTATTTGAAGGGAATTGATCTTTCCACCCCACCTCCGGCTCTATAAATTCCAATACTCCAGAATTCCTTTTCGTCGCTTCGTTCTCTCTCTTCTTTGTCTCTCTATCCCTCGCACTCTCATCCCTGCAATAGACAACAGTTCGCCTTGTCCCCTGGTTCAGTCTCCGCCAAGGTAGGATCCTTGCATCGTTCGCATTCCTCCATTTCTTTAGACTAGTTAACCAGGTGAGTTGCACTAGGTTACTTACTTGTAGTTGATGTTTATACGATGATCCAGAGAAATGGCATCCCACATCGTCGGGTATCCTCATATGGGCTCCAGGATGGAGCTCAAGTTTGCCCTGGAATCGTTCTGGGATGGAAAGTGCAGTGCGGAGGACTTGCAGATAGTTGCCGCTGATCTCAGGTCATCCATGTGGAAGCAGATGGCACCTGCCGGCATCAAGAACATTCCCAGCAGCACCTTCTCACTCTACGATCAGGTGCTCGACACCACTGCGATACTTGGTGCTGTTCCCGCCAGAAATGGTTGGGATGACAGCGAGATCAGACTTGATGTTCACTTCTCGATGGCCAGAGGAAACGCGTCCGTCCCTGTCATCGAAATGGCCAAGTGATTTGACACCAACTAGTAAGTGATGGTTCTCAGTGAATTACGATTAGATTTTTTTGTTCTTGATGTTTATCTAACCCATCGATCTGATTCGGTCCAGCCTCTACGTTGTGCCTGAACTGGGTCTTGATGTCAACTTCTTCTACGCTTCCCGCAAGGCTGTCAACGAGTTCAAGTAGGCCAAGAAGGTCAACGCTGGTTTTATTAATTTCTTCATTCATGCTGTCTGTTGAGATTTGTGTAAAGGGAAAAAAAAAAAAAAAACAAAGGGAATGAGAGGGGGATGGTATTGTTACTCTAAAGAGAGTAACCGTATTGTGTACAGCACATATTTTTACAAGGAAATCGGGTGAATTGTTTGCCCAGTTCCCTGGAAAATCATGAATTCCACTTGGTGGGTTTCTAGCCCACCAAGTGAGATTTCTTATTTAGATTAAAAAAAAAAAAAAATCGGCCAAAATAAAAATAAGGGAATAAAAAAGAAACTTATTAACATCATCAGTGTTAGAATTTTTTATATTAAGTGCAAATAAGAGCAATTTAAACATCTTTATTTCAAGAGAAAATAAATGTAGAATTACTGAAAGCAATAGCATCGGTACAAAACATTTTCCACACTTGAAGTTTTTTCAATCAAGAACTTGTTTGTTTTAACGAGAGAAAAAAAAAAAAATTTAACAGCCACAAATTGAAAGACCTAGGGTTAGTGAATCGAGTCCTTTCACCCCAAACCAAAAATTAGTGCTCCAAATTGATAATTTTTAGCAAACTCATCAATAAAAATGGAAAATTTAACAGTGAATTATTTTATTCATTGATAAGTGATTCGTGCATTTTTTGGATCATTTAGAAGTGAGGAAAAGTCTTGTCCTGTACGGAATTCTCTTTTTTTTTTTCCCTGAGGGGGCTTTTTTTTTGGGGGGGGGAGGGGGGGAATTTGGTTGGAAGCATTATAAAGGAAAACATTTTTAATGCCATTAAATAGAACTATGAAAAAAAACCCCAAATTCAATTTTTCAAAATCTTATCATTTCACAATAAAATAACAATACCACAGCAATTTGCTTTTCAATATTGCCGTAGTCTTGGTCTTCAAAATCTTTCCAACTTCCCCATACTCCGGTCTCCAAATCCTCAGAAATGGGATTGTAGCCACTGTCTGTGGCAACCGTCATTTATGGTCAGGGTCCTCTGAAAAAGTAGGGATGTTCTGTGGGTGAATATCCTGACATGAAAAGTTTCTTTTTTGTGACGTGATCCAAAATTAGAATCGCATGGAGTCCGACCCGGTAACTAAATCGGGTGGGGTCGCGTCAGACTGCCAGGTTTAGGCTCAGCAATTAATAATAAAAAAAAATCCGACAGTCTCATCCCATGTTCCCCCATGCACTTCTTCCTCCCTCCCCTTTCCGTCTCACTCCGCTTCTTTGCCGGCAGCCGCCCTCGCGACGCTGGCGCCTCCACCGTCCCTTGGCTGCGACGCCGCTGGCAACCCCACGACCCACCTCCGATCTCGATGGCAACCGCCGAGAGCCTCGGAGAGCCTCGGATCTGCCCGACCATCCCCTGACTCTCGCCTGTTCCAACTCCCAGCCTCTGCAACGCTTGACCCGGGGCCAATGGCGGTCGTCGACGCTCCTGGAGACCACTTAAGGCCCCCGCTTGCCTCGCTAGACCTCCATCGAAGCCAAACCCAGCCCTAGATCTCGATAGAGCGCACCCCACCCCACTCCTCCCCCCCGGTCCTCGTGGTCCACAGCGACGAGAAATTCTCACTTTTTGCTGGTTGTACTTAATTCTTTATTGCTTGTATATTTTTATCAGCTCATCCATTTTTGTTTTCCTTGTGCCTTTGCATGATCTTAGCATTACTTAAAGCAACCCGTTCTTGAATCTATTTGCTAATTTCCAGCTTGGAGTAGACACTGTTCCGGTCCTTCTTGGCCCAGTGTCCTATCTGCTGCTATCCAAGCCTGCAAAGGGTTTTGAGAAGAGCTTTTCTCCTCTGTCCCTTCTCGGAAAAATACTTTCCATCTAAAAGTAAGATATTGAACACTCTTCTCTAGCAGTTTTCATTTGCTCATGTTTTGAAGACATTTCCTGACCAATGATAAAATTCTTCAGGGAAGTTGTGTCCGAACTTAAGGTAGCTGGCGCTTCATGGATTCAGTTTGATGAACCTACTCTTGTGTTGGATCTTGATTC
This sequence comes from Eucalyptus grandis, assembly GCF_016545825.1. Lineage (NCBI taxonomy): Eukaryota > Viridiplantae > Streptophyta > Magnoliopsida > Myrtales > Myrtaceae > Eucalyptus > Eucalyptus grandis. The sequence continues at coordinate 19,986,125 of NC_052622.1, forward strand.
TCACAGACTGCAAGCATTTATTGAAGAGTACTCGGAACTAGAATCATGTCTTTCTGGCATGAATGTCTTTGTCGAAACATATTTTGCTGATGTTCCTGCTGAGGCATATAAAGTTCTTACCTCCTTGAAGGGCGTCACTGGATTTGGATTTGATTTGGTCCATGGAACCAAGACTCCTGATTCAATCAAGGGTGGATTCCCCACAGGCAAGTATCTCTCTGCTGGAGTTGTTGATGGGAGGAACATCTGGGCCAATGATCTTGCTGGATCGCTCAGCACCCTCCATGCTCTCGAGAGCATTGTGGGAAAGGGTACTCCTTTCTTCATCTGTTATTTCCAAATAGTGTATTTTGATGATCTGTTTGTCATTTATCCTTAAGTTGATATCTAAAATTACTCATTTATCTGCAGACAAACTTGTGGTCTCCACCTCCTGCTCTCTTTTGCACACTCCTGTTGACCTGGTTAACGAGACTGAGTTGGATGAGGAAATCAAGTCATGGCTTGCTTTTCCTGCTCAGAAGGTCGTTGAGGTCAATGCCTTGGCCAAGGCATTGGCTGAGCAAAAGGATGAGGTATAGTGCGTTATCTTTTTGTTAAAGATTATGCTGAAAAGCAGCATAGTATGCCCACACGGTCATTGTTGCTACTAGGCAGTCGTAACAGTGGTTAGCTTGTTTTCTAGAATTAGTTGCTTCTGCTCTATTTCGATTAGTCATCTATAGAATCTTGTCGTGGGTCTCTTTAATTACTGGCTATACAGAGCTACATACATATGGCAACAACTGGGTAAATACAGTCATTAGGATGCATAGTCTTAATTTAAACTAGACCTGGCTAGCACCTTTAGGGTGTATGTCAAGCATAATGTTCATTTTCCAAAGTGTTGATTACTAATGTTGTGAGATGGTATTTCAGTGCTTATTGTGTATAAAATTAATTACATAAACAACTTATTAATCAAGAAGAATCGGATCCATATATGACTGTAAAACACCGAGATCAATAAGCACAGTGGAATAAAACGTACACGTTTGAGCCATTGCTTCACTTGAAGAAAAATAGATCGGTATGATAATCAGAGGTCTATCGAAATGCCAGATCTTCCTCTCTATGACCTATTTCAGTATAGTAGCTTTCAATGGGATTAAAGTAACTGATAGGTATAACCTACCATTTTATAGGCTAGAGAGGAGACCTAACAAACCCTAATCAATAGTGTGTTAACTGGGCCATTCCCATTACGAGCTTCAGTTAAACACAATTGCCTACACTTTGCTGCTCAACTAGGCCCATTATTAATAGATATCAAGATCCAATTCAATCAGATCACTGTAGGATTCAACAAATATTGAAATATCCATTAACCTAATTATTTAAAATAAAAAATTAATTAATTAATATAAGCCCATATTATAGAAAATTTCCAACATATTGCTGATGGCTTTGTTTTCTAGCATTCTTCTCAACTAATGCCACTGCTCAAGCCTCAAGAAATCCTCTCCACGAATCACAAATGAAGCTGTCCAAAAGGTTGTATGTTCCTCTGCTTAGTTACCTTTCATCTTTTATGCGTTCCAAAAATACCAATGAAAATGATGTCATTGGTGTCTTGAACTCTTGATACTCTCATCTCTCTAGGGCTGCTGCTTTGGAGGGCTATGATCATCGCCGTGCCACAACTGTGAGTGCTAGACTTGATGCTCAGCAAAAGAAACTTAATTTGCCAGTCATCGCAACAACCACCATTGGCTCCTTCCCTCAGAGCGAGGAACTCGGAAGAGTGCACCGTGAGTACAAGGGCAAAAGGTGAGTAAACTAGATCTCTCTTTTCTAAGTAAACGTTGATAGATATGACATGGGACTTTTATCCATTTTGTTATGACCCTCATTGGTCCTCTGACTGCACTTCATTACAGGATGTCTTGGGAAGAATATGTTAAGGCCATCAAGGAGGAAATTAAGAAAGTTGTCAAGCTTCAAGAGGAGCTTGACATAGATGTCTTGGTTCATGGGGAACCTGACGTAAGACTGTTTTAATCCAATATTGTGATTAGGACAGATTATGTAGAATTGATAGATAGATATCTTATGAGCTATGTTTTCTTTCTCAAACGTTTTGGTCCTCATGTGTCCAATGCAGCGGAACGATATGGTTGAATACTTTGGGGAGCAGTTGTCTAGTTTGGCTTTCACCGTTAATGGGTGGGTGCAATCTTATGGATCTCATTGTGGGAAACCACCCATCATCTATGGTGATGTGAGCCGCCCCAAGCTAATGACTGTCTTCTGGTCCGCCGTGGCCCAGAGCATGACTGCTCGCCCAGTGAAGGGAATGCTCATAGGCCTTGTCCCCATTATCAACTGGTCCTTTGTCCGAAACGACCAACCTAGGTACAAAAGAATGTGAACTTCATGTGTACGTGGGATTGATCAAAGATCATAATCCTTTTTTTCCTTCTTTCAAGACTAGAATAATAGATATTTATTTCACAAGCTCCAAACTTGCTATCAAATTGCCTTGGCCATCACGGACGATGTCGAGGATCTTGAGAAGGCAGGGATTAATATTATTCAAATTGATGAGGTAGCTTGGAGAGAGGGTCTGCCACTGAGAAAGTCTGAACAATCTTTCTACTTGAATTGGGCTGTCCACTCTTTTGGCATCGCCAACTGTGGTGTCAATAATACTACCCAGGTTCCTTCATAAGCTCCATTCCTTTTTTTTCTTTCTTTTACTTTTCCTTTTCCTTTATGTGTGAAGATCCATTTCCCACAAATACTGATTTCACTTGGTGGTTGTTATTGATTGGCAAATCCACACTCACCTGTACTCCCACTTCAATGACATCATCCACTCAATCATTGATATGGATGCCAACGCCATCACAATCGAGAACTCTCGCTCTGATGAGAAGCTCATCTTTTTTTTTTCCGTGAGGGGGTCGAATTTGGTACTGGGATTGGCCCTAGTGTCTATGACATCCACTCTCTCATAATGCCATCGGCTGAAGATATTGCCGACAGAACCACCAGGATGCTCACAACAAACATATTGTGGTTTAAACCTGAGTTTGTGCTCAAGACTCGTAAACACATTGGGGTCAAGCTTGCGCTCAAGATCTTCGTTGCTGCTGCTGAGCTCCTCCGCACCGAACTTGCCCATGCTAAAAAAGAAAAGTAGGAGTAACTTCCCTTGTCAATTGATCCGTCCTACACATGAGGGAATATACCTGTCTTTTGTTATTGCTCCAATAATTGAGTTTCTCTATGGAACGTTAGGAGTCATACTCTCTGGATTATATGAGTTTTGTCCTTGTACCCTCTCCCCCAGAACATGTTGTGCGAGTATAAGGACATAGATAATGAATAAATTATTATTACCTTCTTGTGCATGAGCGTCCTGCTTTCAACTTCTCTTTTTATGGGTACTGTCCCTTCGGAAGGAACTTTCCTGCTGTTTCATTTGAAGACACTTACGGTAGCTGCTGCCGAATGCATTGGCTGCTACATGATATGGCGATCTTAAAACTAGCTCGTCCATTTATGAACATTTCATCTATAAAATCTATCGGCTGCAATTCCGATAGATCTGGGCCAATGATCTTGCTGGATCGCTCAGCATCCTCCTTGCCCTCGAGAGCGTTGTGGGAAAAGGTACTACTTTCTGCATATGTTTTTCAGCATAGCGTGTTTTAAAGACCTGAACGTTATGTATCCTTAAGTTGATATATAAAATTCCTTATTTACCTGCAGACAAACTTGTGGTCTCCAATGATCTTATCTACTTGAAAGACCTGAGCGTTATCTACATTTTGAACGTTATTCATTTCGAGTTGTTGATGGGAGGATCGCTTAGCACCCTCCTTGCCCTCAAGAGCATTGTGGGAAAAGGTACTACTTTCTGCATATGCTTTTCAGCATAGCGTGTTTTAAAGACCTGAACGTCATGTATCCTTAAGTTGATACCTAAAATTCCTTATTTATCTGCAGACAAACTTGTGGTCTCCAGTGATCATATCTACTTTAAAGACCTGAACGTTTTCTACTTTCTAGACGTTATTTGTCTGGAGTTGTTGATGGGAGGAACATCTGACCCAATGATCTTGCTGGATCGCTCAGCACCCTCCTTGCCCTCGAGAGCATTGTGGGAAAAGGTACTACTATCTGCATATGTTTTTCAGCTTAGCGTGTTTTAAAGACGAACGTTATGCATCCTTAAGTTGATATCTAAAATTCCTTATTTATCTATAGACAAACTTGTGGTCTCCAATGATCTTATCTACTTTAAAGACCTGAACGTTATCTACTTTCTGAATGTTATTTATATAAAGTTGTTGATGGGAGGAACATCTAGGCCAATGATCTTGCTGGATCGCTCAGCACCCTCCTTGCCCTCGAGAGCATTGTGGGAAAAGGTACTACTATCTGCATATGTTTTTCAGCATAGCGTGTTTTAAAGACCTGAACATTATGTATCCTTAAGTTGATATCTAAAATTCCTTATTTATCTGCAGACAAACTTGTGGTCTCCAATGATCTTATCTACTTTAAAGATATCTACTTTTTGAACGTTATTTATCTGGAGTTGTTGATGGGAGGAACATCTGGGCCAATGATCTTGCTGGATCACTCTGTTGAGGAAATTTCCCAAATTAATTTTGAAGATTGACAAAGCTTATTGGAAGTGAAGATTTTGATTCTGATTATAAGTATTTTTAGGTGAAAAGTCTGATGGGATGTAATCGACATTATCAATAAGAACTATAATTGTGGCTTAATTATTTCCTTCCTTATATGTTTTGTTAAACGGCTAGGAAAGAGATAATATCCTCGTGCAATGGCTAGTGGCAATTAATTGGATTTCTTGCCTTATTTATAAGGAGTTCCAAAGAAAAGTATCTCTCGAAAATTTGGATTCCTTGGAACAATATACTTGAGGCGAAACATTCTTTCCAAGTTGAAGCACTCGACTTATGGAAACCCAAACTGCTGTATAAGCGACAAAAATTATGGGAAGCATCAACCTCAGCGATCCTAAATCAATCAGATTTTCTTGACGAAATTTAGGCCAACGGGTAGATTGGCTGGATAATCCTCTTGGAGATATGTCCAACGATCAGCTTGAACTAGGAGAAGTATAAGATAAGGTTTCGAAGCTAAAGGAAATAGAATTTGCATCTACGAGAATTGAAATTTTTAATTCCAACATCCGAAGAGTGTTTTTATCTTTTAATTCGTCTCTGAGAGCGTTACTATGTAATCGTGAAAGGCTAAGATTGTGTGAGAAGTTGTTCACACAAACCTGAGTGTTCATAGCTCAGATCTTGTAACCTCTTATCGGTTCTTATCAGTGGATTCCAGCCAATTCTCTATCCTTTACTCTTTTATTTATCGTGGTAGAATTGTGTACTGGTAAGATCCGACCACTTCATCAGAAGTTGTCACCACAATATTCGTTTAAATCTTTTTGTTTCCGCTTAATTACCTATTCACCCTTCTCTCTAGGTGATAATTATAATCATAACACACTCAGCACCCTCCTTGCCCTCGAGAGCATTGTGGGAAAAGGTACTGCTGTCTACATATGTTTTTTAGCATAGTGTGTTTTAAAGACCTAAATTATGTATCCTTAAGTTGATATTTAAAATTCCTTATTTATCTGCTGACAAACTTGTGGTCTCCACCTCTTGCTTTCTTTTGCACACTGCTGTTGACCTAGTTAACGAGACTGAGTTGGATGAGGAAATCAAGTCATGGCTTGCATTTGCTTGCCCTCGACGTTTCTCGTTAATAGAATGCATGATTAAGCAATTTATATTGAGGAAAGATTCCCCAAACAGTCTGAACGCACTTCCTTACTTTTCCTCTTCTTTTTTTCCGCCTTTTTCACACTAGCAGCCTTAACATGATTGAATAGGACTAGTCTGAGTAGAAAGAGAAAGAGAGAGACCGCGACATGATTTCGCGACGAATACGGAAGAGGCCGGGTGGAGAGAGAAGTTTCCTTTTGATCAGTCGTCCCACGTGACATATCCTTAATGAAGAGGCTATCTAAAATTTAAATGGATTTTGACAAAAAAAAATTAAATTGATAACTTATCTCTAACTTGATTGTTTGGAAGAAAATGATAAACTTACTAAGGTTGGTCTGTAAAAATTAATTTATTGAGCAATATATCTTGATTATTAACATTAGATACATTATTTAATTAAATCAATTGAGTCTGCGAAAATGCTCGCTCAAATTACCTTTTTAGCTAAGTGAAGCTTATCTCAAAATCAATTGAACAATCACCCCTACTCAAGTATCAGAGCCCACCATTTCCCGCCACATCGTGAGGCATCGGCGTCTTTAGTAAAAGGGAGATTGATAGGGCATTGAAAAACAGGTTATTTTAAGGAAGAAGATCAAAATACTTTTTTTTTTTTTTCCGGGGTCGAATTTTAAAATACTATTTTTACTTGATACAATCATACAAAGTAGCACGCTGCACGCCCTTCCGTCAGCTGGACCATGCCGTGCAGCTCCACCACTAAAACCGTAGGTCCGTCACTCATTCTCAGCAACCTCGACCTGGAAAAGTAACGTAAAGAGTACCATAAAAAAATGATTAATATTCTAAAAAATTCAAATTGGTACGTTTGCGATAAATTTAACCCAAATTAATTTTTTTACCATAAAAAATCTAAAATTAATACACCTTAAACTAATTTACCTCGAACCGATACACTTATGATAAATTTATTCTCTGTTAGTTTCCGTTAAATTTTACTGTCAAATTACTAAGTTGGATAACACGTGACAGTTAATTAGTGTACCAATTTGGATTTTACTCTCCATTTATCATAATTGTACATTTTTATTTTTATTTTTTGTGCTATTAATCCAATTAAACAGAAAGTATATTTGTCACAAATGCGCCAATTTTGGGTTTCGATGGTCAAGCAAAGTAAATTTGTTTGACCGTCGAGTGAAGAATCAACTCATCAAGGTCGTCAGAGACAAGGCCACCACCTTCAGGAGTGTGGATGATACTTATAGAAACTGGAGATTGCAGTGTAGCTGGGGTATTGATCCGATCATTTTTTCAGCTGGGGAGTCTTCTACTTCGGCAGGGCCCTAGCTTGGTGTTCCGCATGGGTGCTGGCTCTTCACTTTTGTTGTTGGCGGATGCGGGCGTAGATTGTGGTTCATCTGGCCTTCTGTGGCCTCCCACTGCTTTCTTTTTCCTTTCGCCATTGTTTTGGCTGGTTCTGCTCCTCAAGCCTGCTCTTGCTGTCCTCTTTTGCATTCGGCTCCCTTCCACTTACTCTGACTGATCTGGTGTTTTGTTGAGTACAAGTTTTATGGTGCCGGATCTTTTGTAATTGTTGGTTCAAGCTATGTATTCTTACCCTTTACCAAAAACAAAAAAAACAAAAAAACAAAGTAAATTTATCACAAGTATACTAATTTGGAGTTTTTTATAGTCATTTGAGGTAAATTTGTCTCAGGTATATTTGAAATTTTTCATGGTTAAAAAATTAATTTGAGGTGTATTTGTCACATGTGTACTAATTTGAGATTTTTTAGGGTACTAACCCAAAAAAAATAAAATAATGCAAAGAGGAAATATAGGCAGTTCGAAAATATCTCCACCCCAACCACCAACCGTTGGATTTCTTCTTTTCTTTTCAATACACATGTATATGTGTAGGCACCGAATTCAATTTCTTCTGTTCTTTTCAATTTATATGTATATCTGCACACGCGAGCATGTTTGTCTAAAAAGTATGAAAATTCTTTTATATAAATGCCCAATCCATCGATGTGGCTCATCGGTAAAATAAAATCAACAAGTGAGAAATTAAATTACAGTGTGTGGAGATTTAATTGAAAAACTCTAACTCAACTTAAAGAAATTGGGGCAACATTTGATTTCCTTCTCGAAGAACCCTGTCGGAACCCCAGTTTTTTTAATTTGGGCAAAATCACCTTATCAAATTCGCAATGGAAGCAGAAGTAAGGAAAATCAGCTCACGGTCGTGTCCAGAAAAGCCATGTCTGTGAGCCGTTGATATGAGAGTTAGGGGTAAAGTGCTTCGGTAGGGTTGTGGTGGAACATGGATGTGAGAAGAGGATGCACGTGGAGGAGGACATATCAGGTCAAGAAGAGCGAAAAAAGAAAGTAGCGCGGGAAGAAGTGCCGCACCCTACAGGCCCTGCAAGGCTGCAACCGATGTTATTTTTTTTTTTTTTTCTTTTTTGAACCTTTCCAGTGTTCCTTTCCCCGTTCCAGTGGTTCCACTTTAGGCGATATCTTTTCCATCATACCTACAAACTTCGGCTTTATCTATAGAAAAAAAAAGAAAAAAAAAGCCTGCCACTCCCTTCTCCACATTCGATTTCTTTTCTTTTCTTTTCTTTTCTTTTCAATATATCTATATAAATGTATAAGCATGGAAATTCTATCTATAAATACCAATCATTCGATATGACTCATTAAGTAAAATGAAATCAGCAAGTAAGAAGTTAAAGGATATTGTGTAGAGAACTATTTGAAAAATCCTAATCCAATTTAAAGAAATTGAGGTGAAATTCGATTTCCTTCTTGAATAACCCTAACGGAACCCCAATTCTCTACATTGGGCAAAGCCACCTTTTCAAATTCGCAAAGGAGAACAAAAGTAAAAGAACTAGCTGACGGTCGTATCCACAAAAGCAAGAACGAAGGTCAATATCTTTGAAATTGGGGCAAGATTCGACCTCCTTCTTGAAGAACCCTAATCGAATCCCAATTCCTCAAATTGGGCAAAATCATCTTATCAACTCACAATGGAGAGCAAAAGTAGGAGAAGCAGCTCACGATGCTTCTTCAATGCATTGTTTTGTTTAGAGAGGAAGCTTTGCCGTGAGAGAGAGATTTTAAAGGCTTTAAACCAAACACCGTCCTTATTGTTACTCTTGCCACGTCGGACGAAGATTTTTCCACGTTTTACTTCAATTTCTTATTTTTCAAAAAGTCACGTTGGAAGTCATATTTTAATTTTAAAAGCCATGTAGGATAAATTGCCATAATAACCACTTGGGTGAATGACTTTACGTCGATGTGGTATTTAAGTGAGCGTTTTCATTACGACACTTTACAGTGTTCTTCCAAAAAGAAATGAGTAAACGTAAGGGGTTGTCATGCTAACCAAGGCAAATAAAGTGAGTTACTCATTAGGATTTTTTTTTTATTTTTTTTGAAGTACTAAAATTTGGATTTCAAGATAACGTCCGATAGTGGTCATTTGATTTATTGAATCTTTCATTAAGTCTCGTTCATTCAATTCTTTAAATGCGGAATCACTCCTAATTAATTTGCTTTGACTGGTAGAGAAATCTGCATTCTGTTTTGATTAGCGTCATCAGGGGAGGCTTCATGTCCCTATTGAAGAACAACCTCTTGCAGACAAATAACTATAATTAACGACGACGATGACGATCCACCGTCACTGCCAAAACGTTGATCTAGCACAATTTGTCTTACATACTTAGCCTAAGCACGGTTCTGTCATCGTCACAGGAATTTTAAATGCTCATGTCCAAATCACAATACCGTGAAGCATGGGAAAAGATGCAACTGTAGTTCGTCTTATCATTGACTATGGTTTTCTATGATATTTTTTCCCCGTTATGTGTTTATGACATATATGTACGTATTAATTACAGACTATGTGAAGATAGATCCAAATCACACATTACATTAAGTCATGACATGTATAATTACAATTGATGGGATCTCGATCAGACAAAAAAAGGAAAAAGAAAGGGTGGGTGCAATGGCTGGGAAGGAACTTGAGTCTTAAGATGATCCAAATATCATATCATACTTTATTAAATTTGGTTGCTGGAGGTGGACTGTTGTTGTAGAATTGATTGTTTCTACAAACAAGGGCACTGGGATTCTCGACGCTGGTATATATATGGTCTATTCTCGATGACATTGCACTGATTGTAATTCATGCATGGATTGTGCAAAAATTTTCTTCCTAAATTTCCGGTAGATATAGTTAGATCCATCGAACATTTGTGGTCTAGAAATGGACCGTCTTCACCGAAGAATGCTCCTATGTGTGAGTCATAATGACCTTTTTGCTCTTGAGATATAGCACTTCAAAAGATTTTAAGTGAAAAGAATAAATTAAGTGACATGCTCTAATATCAATTGAAATGGCTAAAATAATTAGTGAAAGATGTGCTTTTTTTGAGGAGATTAGCTATGCGAGTTCAAAAATTAAAAGAGTTAAAGAGATAGAAGATACTGTAAGACAGATTTATAGTGGTTCGAATCTACTAAGTAATCCTCGAGATTTTATAGTTGTAGATAGTGCTACTATTGCACGAAACTCAATAAATGACTCTACAAGCACAAACACCTTTTACAACACTATAATCTCCTCTCTTCTCAGATTTTAGGAATTTAGTCCTCACAGAGAATTACAATATGAACACAAACAAATTTGCGCAAATGAAAAGCTAGAGTGTATGTTGCGACATGGTGATAACACAAGTTCGGAATTTCCGGCAATCTTCAAAGTTGCTTTGGATACGTTTATATAGGCCTTTAATCTCCAAAGTGTAAGTTGGAAGTTATTTCAGAGTCAAATGAGAGACGTTGACCTTCTTCTCTAACAATCATACCTGCAATCTGCACAATGAGAGTATTCTCTAAAAGACGAAGCAGGGTCTTTCCATTGATAGATCCTTTTGCTTCTGTAGTTTGGATGACTCTCTGAATTGCCCTCACAAAAGTGGCAAAACTGCCGGATCTTCTTTGGGGTCCTAGAGCATGAAGATCTGCTCTGGGCTCCCGGTTTGTCTCCGATGACTCTCGCCGTTTCTTAGGCAAATGGACACACGTGGACAAATCAGAAAAAGGTCCGCTTTTCACGTTGATGGCATGCCAAAGATGTCAATGTGTTGGTGGATCCCTGGCCCATCTCTTTTCTCGTTTGTGGAAGATGGCATGACTAAGCAATTCATCGAGGAAAGATTCCTCAGTTCACCGCACGCAACCTTCTTTTTTCTTCTTTTCAACATTCCACACTACAGCATTCCAATGATGTCCTCGTTTCCCACTAGCAGTCGTTTACGTGGCACACACGGAGAGAAGTTCCCTTTTGATCGAGTCATGTTTACTTTTAATGGAGAGGCTATTTGAATGGATTTTGATTTATCTTTTTAACTTGTTTATTTGGAGGAAAATAGTAAACTTATTAAAATTGGTCTGTAAGAGTTGATCTATTGATCAACACGTCTTGTTAGTTAACATTACAATACATCACTAAATTAAATCAATTTTGTTAAATAATCGCAACGAGTCTGTGAAGATGCTCGCTTAAATTACTTCTTAGCTAAGTGAAGCTTATCTTGGAATCTATTGAACAATCACCTCTACTCAACTATCAGAGCCCACCATGTCCCACCATATCGTGAAGGCATCGGCTTCTTTAGTTAATGAGAGATTAAAAATAGCAATGTGCAACCCTTCCATCAGGTGGACAAAATAAAACGATAACTTTTAGGCATGGAACAAACGTTTATTGCCGAATTGCATGATACATGATAATTGACAAATATACTGATTTGGAGTTTTACTCTCTGTCTATCATGGATCTATCAATTTATAGTTTTTTGTGGTATTAATCCATTTTAACTGATTCACCAATTTTTGTCCCATGAATTAAAAATAGAACAAGTTCGATTATGTATAATGGAATCATTGACATATATATATTTATATATATATATGTATATAATATGATTCAATATTGTTACCGAAGAGATCATCTAAAATTGAATAGATTTTGACTTATATCTAACTTATTTGTCCGAAGAAAAATATTAAATTTATTAAATACTAATTTGTAAAAATCGGTTCGCTAACTGATACGTTTTCTTTCTTTAACATTATAATATATCGCCTATAAATAAATACCAATCTCGGGATTTATTCAGCAATCACGTCTAGTGTACTTTCATATATTAAATAACAAAGCCCAACGTATCCAATCGTATCGGGTACGGGCAGGCCTCGCGGTCATTAATCATTATACACGGTACTTCCCACAGGACATCTGACGAACTCTCCTTCGTCTTTGTTCCGGCAGAGACATCGAGAGAGGAAATAGGAAATAAACGACAGTTTCTTATTAGGGAAGGGGAAGACGTGCGGGCGTGCCCTTAAGAAATTAAAAACGAATACGACAAATGGGGCTTGTGGCGGGGCGTGTGCGTGTGCGTTGGTGTGTGGTGGGACCCAATATCTTAAGAAGATGATGAAGATGACGGAAGAAGGAATGGGAGGACGCGGGAAAAAGTGCCCGACCAACTTTTTCTATCTTTTTTTTTTATTGGTCGGAAAACCACTTTTAAAACAGCTCGCCACCTGATAGGTAAAACCGCTTAAAATGGTGGGCCTTTTTAAAAAGAGCTTAGCTAAAGCCGCTTAATAGGGTGAGGTGTTTTAAAACAGCTTAAAATAAAGTGGGTTTCCGACCTTTTTTTGAACAGTATCCATTTTTTGACCCAAAAAAACAGCTCATCATTGTCCCTTTTAAATCCTACTTTTGTTTTTTATTCTGACCGAAAGCAAATCCACTTTTTTGTTAAAAAAAAAAAAATTCCTTTCGTTTTATTGGTATTGTAAAAGGCCACTTGATTCTCCTCGAGAATCTCGAACTTTTCTCCCTAACCTCTACAAAACCTGCCGACCTATGTTCTTTCATTTTTGCAACCTTTCTTCTCATTCTCCCCTATTAGGCTTTGCCCATCAACCTACAAACTTCAGCTTTGTAACTGCGATAGTAACAGACCAAAATGTAAAAAAAAAAAAAAAAAAAACTTCAGCTTTGTAACTGCGATAGTAACAGACAAAAATGGAAAAAAAAAAAAAAAACTGTGATGGACAGCAATTTATTTCTTTCCACGATTCAGTCTCCGCAAAAGTAGGACCTTTGCAGCGCTCTCATTCCTCCAATTTTAGACAGAATAACTGAGTTGCGCTAGGTTACTTACCCGTAATTGATGTTTGCTCGATGATCCAAAGAAATAGCATCCCATTCCTACATTTTCTTAGTCCAAAACATTATCTAACTTATACATTATTATAGTCTAATTTTAAATGATAAACAACTACTAAAAACTCCAAATTATGTCCACCATGATATGTTTACCATAAATTCTTTTCAGTAACCAAAAAAATCCGAAACTTATGAGCATTGTTAAAAATTTATCTACACGTGAAAAACAACATTATTTTGGCTAAAAAATTATTTGACGGAACATTGACAAATAAGGGTAGATGCGTAATGTAGGCTCAAGTTTGGATTTTTTTTTATTAGTAATTGTATTTCAGTGGGTATAATTTGAGGATGTTGATGTCACAAAAAAAAATCAAAATAGATGTGTCGTTGTGGATATAATTAGGATTTTTGGTGGTTTTTTCTTAATTTAAATTAAGGTAATTAGAATTTAAGAAACAATAGGATTTACATGGGATTTCATAGACGGAGATTCTTCATAGATGGGGATTCTTTGCATATATGAGCATTATTTGAAGAACGTTTATTCGAAATAGCGTTGTGAGAATGATTACCTTGCGGATGTAGTAGAAACCTTTACTAAGGTACGGAAAAGAGAATTTTACAGAGGAGTAGTAATTGGGTGAGATAAAAGAGACTTAACCAATTTCTGATACTATATCGCAAATTTGACAAACTAAACATCGTTCACCAGCTCAATCCCATCAAAAACTAAATATAATGAGCAAATGTTGATTCGTTTGAGGCCCAAACTTATATGCTTTAAGCCCCACAACCTTTCTCGTTGACATTGGGATTTCATAGAGTGAGGATCGAGTCGTCAATAATATTGTGGAGGGAGAGAAAAGAGAGAGAAGACCAGACCGATTTCGTCACAGAACCTCCCAAACGCTATTTTGTGAAATTGAACCCATGTTAAAGGGTATCCGCTTAAAGCCGTGGTTTCTCACCCCCTAATCATTCCAGAATCCATTCCCTTGCACTCTCCAAATGACTTGTTCCCCATTTTTATGTCATAATTTTTTCCCCTTTCGTTTTAAAGGTACTGGAAAAAGGTCAGGTGATCCTAATCAAGAATCTAGACCAAAACCTCTACAGGCCCTGCAGCCTATGTCTTCTCCATTTTTCTAACCTTTTTCACTCATTCTGTACCCATTTGGTTTTACGCATTTCTTTTCCATCAACCTACAAACTGCGGATCCACCCGTGGGCAATGTAGGTGGTATTTGCTCTCTCCTGCAACGTTGCGGTCGAGAGCTCGTTGTCAACACGATTGAAGTGGGGGTCTTGGCGGTGGGTTGCTGGCCAGTCTCCCCCGAGCTTTACGTCTAAATAGTGGCTTTTGACGATGTCCGTAAGGGGTCTCCTGCGGTTCCTTGGTCACCAAAAGAAAACAAAAAAACAAAAACCTACAAACTGCGGATGTGTAAATAACCAGCCTACCACTCCCTTCTCCTCGCTCCGTTCTCTCTTCTTTCCCTCTCTATCCCTCGCACTCTCGTTACTGCAAAGAATACACAGTTCTGTCTAGTTCCCCGGTACGGTCTCCTCCAAGGTAGGATCCTTGCATCGCTCGAATTCCTCCACTTTTTAGACTCAGTAACTGAGTGAGTTGTGCGAGGTTACTTAACTGTAGTTGATGTTTGCTCGATGATCCAGAGAGATGGCGTCCCACATCGTTGGATATCCTCGCATGGGCCCCAAGAGGGAGCTCAAGTTTGCCCTCGAATCGTTCTGGGATGGAAAGAGCAGTTTGGAGGATTTGCAGAGAGTCGTAGCTGATCTTAGGTCATCGATGTGGCAGCAGATGGCCGCTGCCGGCATCACGTACATTCCCAGCAACACCTTCTCATACCATGATCATGTGCTTGACAGCACCGCAATGCTCGGTGCTGTTCCTCCCAGATATGGTTGGGATGGTGGTGAGATCCCATTCGATGTATACTCCTCCATGGCCAGAGGAAACGGCTCCGTCCCCGCTATGGAAATGACCAGGTGGTTTGACACCAACTAGTAAGTGAGATCTCAGTGAAGTACGAGTGAATCATTTTGTTTTTTCTTCTTCTTTGTAACTAATCCATCCATCTCATTTGGTCCAGCGACTACACGGTGCCTGAATTGGGTCCCGATGTCAACTTCTCTTTTGCATCTCGGAAGGCCATCAACGAGTACAAGGACGCCAAGAGGGTAAGAGCTGACCTTATTCCGCAAATTCAGTGCCGGAATCCCCGGACATGAAAAACTTGTTTTCTGTGACCTTATCCAAAGCCAGAATCGCATAGAGTCCGAAACGGTGAACAAATCAGGCCGCTGGGGGTTGTTTAGCGTCCGACTACCGGGTTTAGGGTTTCTCTCTCTCCTCCCTCCCTTTCCCGTCTCTCTCCTTCACCAGTCACCGCCCACACGATGCTGCCGCCTCCGCTGTCCTTTTGATGAAACATGTCTGGCGACCCCAAGACCCACCTCCAAACTCGATGGCAACGGCCGATAGCCTCGGTCTGCCCGACCACTCCCCAACGGACTACCCGGTTTAGGGTTAGCACTTAAGAAAAGATCCAATAGTCTCATTCCATGTTCCCCTGTGCACTTCTCTCTCCTCCCTCCCTTTCCCATCTCACTCCTTCGCCAGCCGCCGCCCTCATGATGCTGCCGCCTCTGCTGTCCCTTGGGAAACGAGAAATTCTCACTTTTTGTTGGTTTAGTTAATTCTTTTGTTTGTATAATTTATCAGCTCATCCATTTTTGTTTTCCTTGTGCCTTCGCATGATCTTAGCATTAGTTAAAGCTATCCGTTCTTGAATCTATTTGCTAATTTCCAGCTTGGAGTAGATACTGTTCCGGTCCTTCTTGGCCCGGTGTCCTATCTGCTGCTATCCAAGCCTGCAAATGGTGTTGACAAGACCTTTTCTCTTCTGTCCCTCCTCGGAAAATTACTTCCCATCTACAAGTAAGATATTATTAAACTCTTCTCTCGCATTTTTCATTTGCTTATGTTTGGAATGCATTTCCTGACCAATGATAAACCATTCAGGAAGGTTGTGTCCGAACTTAAGGCAGCTGGCGCTGCATGGGTTCAGTTTGATGAGCCCACCCTTGTGTTGGATCTTGATTCTGACCAACTGCAAGCATTTACTGAAGCATACTCGGAACTAGAATCATGTCTTTCTGGCGTGAATGTTCTCGTCCAAACCTATTTTGCTGATGTTCCTGCTGAGGCATATAAAGTTCTTACTTCCTTGAAGGGCGTCACTGGATTTGGATTGGATATAGTCGATGGAGACAAGACTCTTGATCTAATCAAGGGTGGTTTCCCCACAGGCAAGTATCTCTTTGCTGGAGTTGTCGATGGAAAGAACATCTGGGCCAATGATCTTGCTGAAACACTCAGCACCCTCCATGCTCTCGAGAGCATCGTGGGAAAAGGTAATACTTTCTGCATATGTTTTTCAATATAGCATGATCTGCATATTATGTATCCTTAAGTTGACATCTGATCCTTATTTATCTGCAGACAAAGTTGTGGTCTCCACCTCTTGCTCTCTTTTGCACACTCCTGTCGACGTAGTTAACGAGACTGAGTTAAATGAGGAAATCAAGCCATGGCTTGCATTTGCTACTCAGAAGGTTGTTGAAGTCAACGCCTTGGCCAAGGCATTGGCTGGACAAAAGGATGAGGTACGGTTTGTTATCTTTTTGTTAAAGATGATGCTGAAAAGCAGCATAGCATGCCCATACTGTCATTGTTGCTACTAGGGAGTTTTAACAGTGGTGGTAATACATATTGTTAGCTTATTTTCTAGAATGAATACAGTCACTAGGATGCAAAGTTCTTAATTTAAACTAGGCCTGTTAGCTAGCAACTTTAGGGTGTATGTCAAGCATAATGTTCAATTTCCAAAGTATTAATTACTAATGTTGTGAGATGATATTTCAATGCTTATTGCTGATGGCTCTGTTTTCAGGCATTCTACTCAGCTAATACTGCTGCTCAGGCCTCAAGAAAGTCCTCTCAAAGAGTAAAAAACGAAGCTGTCCAAAAGGCTGTATGTTTTTCTGCTTAGTTACCCTTCATCTTTTATGCGTTCCAAAAATACCAATGAAAATGATATTACTGGTGTCTTGAACTCTTGATATTCTCATCTCTCTCAGGCTGCTACTTTGGAGGGCTATGATCATCGCCGTGCCACAGCTGTGAGTGTTAGACTTGATGCTCAGCAAAAGAAACTTAATTTGCCAGTCATCCCAACAACCACCATTGGCTCCTTCCCTCAGAGCGAGGAACTCAGAAGAGTGCACCGTGAGTTTGAGGACAAAAGGTGAGCAAACTAGATCTTTCTTTTCCAATAAGCGATGATAGATATGGCACGGGCTTTTATCCATTTCGTTATGACGCTCATTGGTCCTCTGACTGCACTTCATCATAGGATGTCTTGGGAAGAATATGTTAAGGCCATCGAGGTGGAAATTAAGAAAGTTGTCAAGCTTCAAGAAGAGCTTGACATAGATGTCTTGATTCATGGGGAGCCTGAGGTAAGACAGTGTTTTAATCTGGTACTGTAATTAGGACAGATTATGTAGATTGATAGATAGATAGATATCTTAGGAGCTATGTTTTCTTTCTATTGGTATTTGCGGAAGCGTGTGTTTGATGTGAGTGTGTGCAAGTGAGTGTTTTGTGTGTGAACTATCAAGAGAGCAAAAGAACTAAGAGCAATATGGGTGAGAAATGATTGGGCAAAGTAACAACAAGAATGTGTAAAAGAGAGTGGCGGCAAGGGAACACAAAGGAGCAAAAGGAAAGCTTTTATTATTTAGTTGTAGTACAAAGGGATGAGGAAGGACCTAACCTTGCTGGTCTGCCCCTCAAAATGGACGACCACAAGTCTATTTATAGGCCTACATCACCAACTTCTTCATTAAAAAATTTCTGCTCAAGTAAGAGATTTTCTTGTCCTTTTCTTTCGGCTACACCATTTTGCTCCGGGGCATAGCCAATAGTTAGTTGATGATGGACTCCTTCATCTTCACAAAATTTATTAAACTCCTTTGAATTGTATTTCGTGCCTCTGTCACTCCTTAAAACTTTGATTCTTCGGCCACTTTGATTCTCGATGTGGTTCTTGAATTTTTTAAAGATAAAGAAAACTTATGATCTTTCTCAAAGCAAGTATACCCACATCATTCTTGTGTAATCGTCAATGAATATGATGAAATATTTATTCTGATTGAGTGTGGAGAATCTTATTGGACCACACACATCCATATGAACTAGCTCTAATGGCTTCTTATCCCTCCATCTACCTCCAGATGGGAAGGACTGCCTTTGTTGTTTTCCAAGGAGGCAACCTTTGCAAACATCTGAAATTTCTGAAATAGCTGGAAAGTCTCTCATTGTATTTTTTTCTCATGAATAGTTTTTAGCCTAACAAAGTTGAAGTGGCCAAATCTTCGATGCATAGCCATGAGTCATCAAGTTGAGCTTTCATGGCTAAATCTCTGACATAATACCATCGAATAGGAAAATTCTTATTCTCCATCTTAACAGAGGCAATGCTATTTTTATATTTATCATAAATAATGCAGGCATCTCCTCTAAAGTATAAAGAATACCCACTTTGTATCATTTGGCCCACACTTAGTAGCTTTTGTGCAAGACTAGGGACAAGATATACAGTATGTATATATTTTGGGCCTTTATTCATTTCCACGGTGATGATGCATTTTCCTTTGACATCTACTAATGCACTATTGCCCAATTTTACTTGGGATTTCACCGACTTATCAATATCGGTGAATATAGACTCATCTCCCGTCGTATGATTGCTACACCCACTATCAATATACCATGTATCATTTTTTTTTTATCATTTGCCACTTGGCCTGCGTAGAATGTATTCACTTCACTTCCTTTTTCTTTTACATAGTTTGCTTGATTATTTGTTTTCGAGCAACAATTTTTTTCTACGTGGCCATATCTTTTACAAAAGTGGCATTGTTTTTTTTTGTTTTTTTAAAAAAAACTAGCAATCCTTCTCCAAATGATTTGTTTTCTTGCAAATCTATAAGGTGGATAATTTTCCTTTTGTGTAGTTTCTCCTCCTCTTTTATTTTTCCATGAGCTCTTTCCACCATTTTTAAATTGACGAGACCGTATGTTTATTCTAGATTGAAAGGCACTTTCAACTGAATCTTCATCTTGTGCCATTAGTCTTTTCTCACGTGCTTCTAGAGAGCCAATTAATTCACTTACTAACAGGATTGTCAAGTTCTTAGTTCCTTCTATAGTTGTGACGATGGAGTTGTATTTTTTAGTAAGTGACACCAATATTTTCTCAACAATCCTTTGATCGGTGATCTCATCTCCATAGGCTTTCATTTGATTAACTAGCTCCTTTAATTTTTGACAATATTCTTGGACGGTCTTATAATTTTTCATTTTAGAATTCTCAAAATCTCTTCTCAAAGTTTGAAGGCGAATAGTGCATACCTTTTCTAATCCTTGAAATTCTTCTTGTAGTATTTCCAAGCCCCTTTTGTAGTCTTTGCTCCAATTATTCTTGGAAATATCGTTTCTGAGAGTGCTTGCTGAATAAAGTATAGTGCCCTTGCATCTTTTTGTTTTTTATCTTTCTGAATACTTGCACATTTTTGCGGAGTCTCACAACCTTTTTTCCACAATGTCCCATAAGTCTTGGGTCATCAAGAATGTAGTCATTTTTATGCTCCAAAAGTCATAGTTGTTCCCATAAAAAATGGGAATGGGAATTAAGGATGAGGTAGAGTTGGCCATAGTTTAGTCGTTGGTTATTTGGAAAGGATAGTTTTAGGGATAGGTAAGTAGGACAAACGCCCAATACCAACCAAGAACGTGGCTCTAATACCACTATTGGTATTTGCGGAAGCGTGTGTTTGATGTGAGTGTGTGCAAGTGAGTGTTTTGTGTGTGAACTATTAAGAGAGCAAAAGAACTAAGAACAATGTGGGTGAGAAATGATTTGGCAAAGTAACAACAAGAATGTGTAAAAGAGAGTAGCGGCAAGGGAACACAAAGGAACGAAAGAAAAGCTTTTATTATTTAGTTGTAGTACAAAGGGATGAGGAAGGAGCTGACCTTGTTGGTCTGCCCCTCAAAATGGACGACCATAAGCCTATTTATAGGCCTACATCACTGACTTCTTCATGCAAAAATCTTTGCTCAAGTAAGAGATTTTCTTGTCCTTAGTCAGCTCTTAATGAGCTTGTAAACCAACTTTCAAGGGGAAATATCTCTGCAATAATACTGTGGCCTACTCTACATAAATCTGGTGTACTCTAGAGATTTTTTTGCTGCCAAAGTCAAGATTTTTCTTATAGTATCCTCTAGTTGATTCTAGAAATTGGATCAGGAATTTAACACTTTCTTAAACATCTTGATCCCTGTGTGTCCAATGCAGAGGAATGATACGGTTGAATACTTTGGGGAGCAGTTGTCAGGTTTGGCTTTCACCATTAACGGGTGGGTGCAATCTTATGGAACTCATTACGTGAAGCCACCCATCATCTATGGTGATGTGAGCCGCCCCAAGCCAATGACTGTCTTCTGGTCCACCGCGGCCCAAAGCATGACTGCTCGCCCGATTAAGGGAATGCTTACAGGCCCTGTCACCATTCTCAACCGGTGCTTTGTCCGAAATGACCAACCTAGGTACGAAAGAACGTGAACTTCATGTGTACATGGGATTGAATCCTCACTTCTCCTTTCAGGACTAGAATAATAAAATATCTATTTCTCAGATTTCAAACTTGCTACCAAATTGCCTTGGCCATAAAAGACGAAGTCGAGGATCTTGAGAAGGCAGGGATTAAAGTTATTCAAATTGATGAGGTAGCTTTGAGAGAGGGACTGCCACTGAGAAAGTCCAAACAATCCTTTTACTTGGAGTGGGCTATCAACTCTTTTAAAATCACTAATTGTGATGTCAAGGATACTACCCAGGTTCCTTTGTAACTCCCTTCCTTTTTTTATGTGGGAAGTACCATTTTTCACGTATACCGATTTCACTTGGTGGCTGGTATTGATTGGCAGATCCACACTCACATGTGCTACTCTCACATCGACGACATCATCCCCTCAATCTTCGACATGGATGCCGACGTCATCACAATCGAGAACTCTCGCTCTGATGAGAAACTCTCCTCAGTTTTCCATGACGGAGTCAAGTATGGTGTTGGGATTGTCCCTGGTGTCTATGACAACCACTCTCTCATAATACCATCAACTGAAGAGATTGCTAACAGAACCATCAAGACGCTTGCAACAAACATATTGTGGTTTAACCCTGACTTTGTGCTCAAGACTCATAAACACAATGGGGTCAAGCGTGCGCTCAAGATCATGGTTGCTGCCGCTGAGCTCCTCCGCACCGAACTTGCCCATGCCAAAAAGGAAAAGTATGAGTAACTTCCCTGTATTCGTGTTTTTTATTTATTTATATGATAATTGAGTTTCTCTATGGAATGATACTAGTCATACTCTTTGGGGTATTTTAGTTTTGTCGTAGTGAGTAAAATTATTGTCACCACTTGTGCATCAACGTTTGCTTCGGACTTCTGTTTTATGGTTACTGTCCCTTGGAAAGAAACTTTCCTGCTGTCTCATGTGAAAAGACCTCTGATATCTGCTGCCTAATGCATTAGCTGCTAAAGATATGGCAAGCTTAAAACTAGCTTGTCCATGGACGAGCACCTCATGTATCAAATATGTCGGTTGCAGCAGTGAGTTTGAATGGGTAGCGCAATGTACTCGACTTGATGTGCTGCAGTGCAAAACTCTAAATTTTGAGTTGCTGTATCGGCTCCGTTGACACTCGAGATAACAAACTAGCCATTGCAAAGGATGTGCTAAGTTGAGCTTGTACTCATATGATTGACTAATGATATGCTATTCACCTTTAATTCAAAATAGCTGTCATGTTCTAATGGTTACTTGCGTCTTTCCACTCAGTCGATAGCATGAAGTGAAATAAGTCAAGCTGATATTAGTATCTTTGATATTCAATCCGCTTGACCTCCTTTTAAAACATTTGCAAGGAAGGAACAAAAGAAATTTAAATTTGTATCCAGACGAGTAAATTCTCATTCATTCATCCGCAGCTTTACTTGCTTCTTGAGGGTATTCTTGCTTGGACCACTCGACTAATCCATAGTAATCAATGCGTAGAGGGTAATTATAAACTAGCATTCCTCATAAAAGCTTCATCCGAATCCACAAATATACATTCAGAGTCTTACAAAGTCTCACTATTCAAAACTTAATCAGTCTAACCGAAAAAAGTTAAAATCAGGGTGGAAAACAACATTTTTCCTATTCCGGTTGAATAGTGATAGGTCCTTCGAACAATTGTGCCAGAAACACAAGCCAACTGACGTGGCCATTGTCCATTTATAATTCTAGCACTTGCTGATAAATACGCAAGACAGGAACCTCTAGAAATTTCCTGTTTCTTGAAAAATTTAGAGATAAATGCACTTAACATTCTAAAACTTGTCAAAAAATTGCAATTGAGTATTAAAACTAACAGAAGGTACAATCAAGTTCCAAAATTTGTCAAATTTGTATAGTTCAATCCTAAAAAATGCCAACGTGGTTTTTTTAATTTTTGTCAGGAGAGAGAGAGAAGGCGATGGCCTAAGTAGTACCAACACGCGACACAGACACGACACGACATGTCATTTATCAAAAATAGAGAATTTTGACATGTTGGGACACGTTGTGTATTAAATGAATATATATTTTTTAATTAATTTGATTCAAATTCATAAATAAATAAATAAATCATTAATTAATTAAAAAAGAGCCTACGATGAATTTACACTAATAATATTAATAAATCAATTTATTGGAAATTCGAAAGACATATTCATAGTTAATGGATATTCGTGTTTGGAAACATGTTTTTAACTTTAACAAAAGTTATTGATGAAACTAATGACTAATAAGAAATTAAAATCAATTTATTTAAATAGATCCATGATCTTATACAATGACCAAAATTTATCATTATTCAAAATTCAGTACTTTTATTTTTCGAAATTATTTTTTAATGTCATTTATTTATTTTTCCGATTAAAAAAAAGTCCCCACTGGGGTTCCACCCCACTCCCTTCTTTCCCTCATCCATTTCCCCCACTCCCAAATTTATTTCACTTTTCTTTCCCTCCCCACCACCTAACAGACATGCTGTCACTTCCCCTCTCCCCAAAATTAAAAGTCACGCCATCAAAGTCACCACACCACATTTCCTCCTCCTCCTCGCTGCTCACCGTACCATCCCCTTCCTCTCCTCTTCCTCTCGATCCTCCTCCTCCTCCTCGCCGCATGACCCCCTTCCTCTCCTCTTGATCCTTCTCCTCCTCCTCCTCACCGCACGACCGCCTCCCTCTCCTCTTCCTCTCGATCTTTGCTTGCTCTTGGTCCTCATCACAATCATTTACCGACTCGCCTTCAGCCCTTTCTCCCTCACAGTTGCAGCCTCGTCGCCGATCCATCGCAGCATCACAGTGGCGGCCCTCGCCTCAGTCTATGCTCTTTCTTTGGCCGTCTCTCACCGTCACTCATGGCCTCGTCTTTGCTCCCTTGCCCTCGCCTCCACCCTCCATTGTCTTCCGGACACGCATGTCGAAATGTGTCAAGAAAAGTCGACACGCTCGGACATGGTCGGACACGACATGAAAGCACGGGCAACGGGGGAGACTGCGGCATGATTGCGACATGTAGATGGTCTAGGCTGAGAGAGAGAGAGAGGTTCCCTTTTTATTGAGTCATTCCATTACTAAGTGCATCGCCACGTGACCAATTTCTTGCTAGAGAGACCATTTAAATTTGAATACATTTCAACTCATGTCTAACTTGTTTGTCCGAAGGAAGATACTAAACTTATTAAAGACTGATTCGTAAAAATTGATTTTACTAAGTAATACGTGTTTTTTTTCCTTCTCATTAACATCATAATATATCACCTAACAAATGAACCGCCCAAAATAATCTCAGCAAATTTACGAAGACTCTCGCTTAGATTACGTTTTTAGGCAAGTGAAAAGCCCACCCATGAATCTTGGCCCCGTCTCGGGATCTAGTCAATAACATTCACATCTCTACTCAGAATTTCAAAGCCGGGCGGTAGGTGTGTCAATATTTTAAGGTTGTGTTTGGAGGAAATTGGACTCCTAGACAAACAAGGTGTGCTATCGGACTCCAAGCACACCTAGTGTCCTCCAAATCATGTCTCGTAGGTCTAGTGGTCGGCTCTTCCTTTTCATTTACCCAGAGGAAAGAAAGGGCGTAAAAGGGGATGCTTTACTTTAAGCAAGGAGACAAAGATACCAGAGGTGCTTGAGATGGGGATCGGATGCTGGGAGGAACGGTGGATGAGAGAGCACGCCCTAAGCCGATACCCATTAAAGCTCTCGATCCTCACAAAGTTACCACCCCACTCGGTTTAAGGCGATGTATTATCATGGAGATGCGTGTGGAGGGAATTGCCGGGTCAGACTAATTCTCATCCTAGCTGAAGGCGTAAGGGCTAGCGCGTTCACTCGCTACAGCCAGGGAACTACAAGTCAGATACATTCGATAGCAAAGCTAACCTACAGAATAAATACGTTAGCTTATGTTCTATAATGTAAAGGGTATGTACTTTTCCACCCCCTGACTCTCAGACAAGTTTCCTCACGCCTTAAAATATTATTCCCTACCCTGACTCTCACACAAATAAGCCGCAAAACCAACGTCAATTTCCTCCAAACACACCTTAAGATATTCCCAAACACACCCTTATAATATGTGTTTGGAGGAATTGGAATTTTAGTCCATAAAACGATCACCTTTAAAGCTATTATTATACTCTTAAATTTAAATTATAGGAAACTAGAATTTAAGGAACGACACGATTCACATGCGACCTCATAGATGGGGATTTTTCCCATATATGAGCACCATTTAGCCTCATGCATTATTTAAAGAGCGTTGCTTTAGAAAAGCGCTGTGAGAGTGGTAACCGTGCAGACGTAGAAACCTTTGCTTGGAAGCGGAAAAAAAGAAATTTTATAGAACATTAGTAATTGGGTGAGACGAACAGATTTACCCAATTTCTGATACTATATTATAAATTTACCAAACCCAACATCGTACATCAGCTCAAGCCCACCAAAACTAAACATTATTAGCAAATGTTGATTCGTTTGAGGCTCAAACTTATATGCTTCAAGCCACACGCCCTTTCTTGTTGAGATTGGGTTTTCAAAGAGTGAGGACCGATTGGGGTACAAGAGTGAGGAGGGGAAGTAAGCATATACAACGTTCAGCATATATTAAACAAATCAAGTGGAGAGAGAGATATTGGGAGTGTGCAGTAGAAGTTTGATATCTTCACCTGCACACTTAGGGTTTTCAAAGAGGGAGGACTGAGTAGGGTACAAGGGTGGGGAGGGGAAGGAAGCATATACGACATCCATCATTTATTAAACAAATCAAGTGGAGAGAGAGATGTTAGGAGCGTGCAGCATAAGTCTGAGCAGGGATCAATATTATTCAAATTAATGAGGCAACTTTGAGAGAGGGTCTGCCACTGAGAATGTCTGAACAATCTTTCTACTTGGATTGGGCTGTCCACTCTTTTAGAATCACTAACTGTGGTGTCAAGGATACTACCCAGGTCCCTTCATAGCTCCAATCCTTTTCTGCTTTTTTGTTTTGTTTTTTCTTTCCCAATGTGGGAAGCTCCATTTCCTCCATATACTGATTTTTTTTTTTTCTTTTCTTTTGGGGTGCAGTCTGTTCCATATACTGATTTCACTTGGCGGTTTTTATTGACTGGCAGATCCAAACTCACATGTGCTACTCCCACTTCAATAACATCATCCACTCAATCATTGACATGGATGCTGATGTCTTCACAATCGAGAACACTCGCTCTGATGGGAAGCTTCTTTCAGTTTTCTGCGAGGGAGTCGAGTGTGTTGCTGGGATTGGCCTTGGTGTCTATGACAGTCACTCTCCAAGAATTACATCAACTGAAGAGATCGTTGACAGAATCACAGAGATTCTTGATGTGCTCGAACCAAAAAGAGTGTGGGTTAACCCTGACCGTGGACTCAAGAATCGTAAATACATTGAGGTCAAGCCTGCGCTTGAGAACATGGTTGCTGCTGCCGTGCTCGTCCTCACCCAACTTGCCAGTGCTATGGAGGCGGTATACAGAAGTTGGGAGTAAACTACCCTCGGCAATCTATTTTTCCTATTCATGAGAGCGTATTCCCGTCTTTTATTACTGATCCAGTAAGTGAGATTCTTTATGGAACGTTAGGAGTCGAGCTCTTCAAGGTACTACAGTTTCGTCTGCACCCAACTTGCCGGACGGATAGCTGTTTTTGTTTTTCCCTTTATATTTGTCAGATCTAAGGGGGTGTTTGGTGTTGCAGGTGACCAGCGTCGGATCGGATCGGATTGGAGCGAGGGTGTGCTGGTTGACTTTGTCCTTCTTGTCTACTCATATCATATTAGCGGGAAAAAAAAAGCAATAGAAATGCTGTATTTGCTGCTTTGCTAGTCCAATGACATGCTGGACATGCAACTTATGTAACTACTAATGTGTTTCGCGAAATAAATTGTTTTCCATTTATGTTCTCGTTTTGATTAAGTTCCAGCATCTGCCACGCGAGAGAATTCTGTATTGGATGCCTTCTACATCATGCTAACCAAGTTTGTCTAAATTGTTGATGGCATGATTTCCACGATGAGATTTACATGGTTAACGATTTTGATGTTCTTAATATATGTACTGTAGTCTAGTCTTTTCCAGATCGACGTACAGCCTGACAATGCCTGATGGGCCGTGCCAGCCCAAGCACTGTAGGGCCCGACACAATTGAGCCCGTCCCGGGTCGGGCCTGTTAGGGGAAAAGGGGACTTGAGAGAGAGAGAGAGAGATTCGTACTGTAGCATCGTGACAAATGTCCGCCAATAAATCCACAAAATGCTGCGCCCGTCCCTATTGAAGAAAATCGCGCGACTTGACAAAGGGCCATGACAAATGCTCTTTGAGCAATAATGATAATAATGAATCGACTTCATTGCCAACACGTTGGTCAATCACTATTTATCTTACCTAAGGTTACATACTCCGCCTAAGCATGATTCTACTATCATCCCAAGAATTTTCAATACTTCTGTCCCAGATCTTTGAAACAGCACTTTGAAACAGTGCTGCTATCGATTGAGCTGGATCAAGATAACACGAAGCATATGACAGGATTTTGCTATAGTTCGTCTTGGCATTGACTATGGAGTTTCATGATATTCTTTGCCGTTAAGTGTGTACGAGGAATTTTGCTTTTTGGATTTTCGTCATGTGCCACATATATAGAAGATGGATGTGGAGCAATTATGGACCATGTCAAAAGATGGATCCAAAATCACACAATGCATAAAGTTGTGACATGAATTAACACAATCAATAGGATCTCGATCAGACAAAAAAAAAAAAACAGAAGAAGAAAGGGTGGATGCAATGGTTGGGATGGGAATGTGAGATAGCTAGTATAAGCACCTAGAGGGGGGTGAATAGGTGCAAAAACAATTTCTCGAGATCTGTGAGCAATATTAGACAATAACAGTAAAGCTCGCCTTTTTGTTATCACAAGTAATTATGATCAAAGTAAAACAGAGAGTAGGGAAGAGAAATGAACATAAGGTTTATAGTGGTTCGGCTTATTCCAAGCCTACGTCCACTTTTCCACACTGACAGCCCACCCGTTGGATTTCACTATGAACAAAAGAGATTTTACAGTAATGTTCTCCCTTGATTCCACAGTGTAGATATTCTACCACACTTCCTCAAGGTTTCTCACGAATATAGACTCTCTTTTGTGTACAAGATTTCGCTCAGCAAATGAATTAACTAAGAACAAGGAGCTTCAGACTTTGGAATTCTTCTATCGCGCACACACTTGAACAACTGGAACGTCTTCCTTATATACTCCTTTATGCCATCATACCCGTTGGCACTTACCAAAGGAATTCCTCCAATCTACCCGTTGGACGGAATCAATTAGGAAGATCATTCGAGCTATTAAAGGAACATGTCGATAGCCCATCAATCTTGCTCGCCCATACAATCAGGATCTCGGTTTCCATAAGTAGAACCTTCCAAGTATACTTCGTCAATCATCGGATCCTTAATCTTCGAATCAATCATGATCGAATAAAGGATTCCGTTATGTCATATCCAGCCAAGAGATCTTCTCCGGTCGATAAGGTCAAATCCTTAATGAAACATCCGGTTTTGGATAAGCCATCTTCGACGGTCTAGAAACTGTCAATGCGGATAGACTTTGAGTCTTGAGTCTGGCAGTCTGGAGATCTTCAGACTTTAAATAGTAGAGTCTGCAAATCTTCAGACTAGACTGAGGGAAACGTTTTGTCAGCTTCAAAACCCTCCAGGAAGATTTCTCCAACAATCTCCCCCTTTTTGATGGTGACAAAAATTTTCTGTAGATTTGAATAACTTTGACCTGCAAAACATTACTCAAACAAATATGGATATCTTATAGAGATAAATGGCTTAATAATAACACTAGAATCTGCAACCACAGAAAATAGGTTAGTCTTTCATGTGAGTAAAGCCATTCATAAGATATCAATATAGTACTTAATAATATAAGTAGTCAAATCCAAATCCCAAATTCAGTCCACATCCAGATACACAAGTCAAGTCAAGTCAAACATCAAAACAAGCCAAAAATTGAACAAATCTGAGTTCAAAGTTTTCAAATCTCGCATCTCTCCCCCTTTTTGTCAGCATAAAAAAGGTTTAGATGGGAAGAGAATAGAATCAAGAATGCTTGGGAACACGAACAAGCTGGAAATCTCCCATTGACTGGACAATGCCTTCCAGCTTTTTCAATTCCTCCTTCAGTTGAGCTACATCTTCACCCTTAGCATTTGCTTGAATCTAAAGAGCAAGGGCTTTGATCTGATTATTCAAAGAAACTAAAGAAGCTTGACTTGCAGCCTGCAAATTCTGAACTTCGCATCCCAGAGCATATATCCGACCCCGCATTTCCAAGAGAACATCAAGAATTCGCGAAAATCTGCTGAATTATCGGTCCGCGTATTGGCTTCGCACGATCGGATGGAGTAAAGGCAGACGATGGCAATCAGCATAGTCACGCAGATTGGGCGATGAAACATCATGTCCTCCTCAGGAAATTGAGAGGCATAGATGTCCTCTCGGATCCGCCGGAGAGCGGCCGACTCCCTCCGGTAGCGAGGATATGAGGACATTCCTCTTTTCTCATGGTCTCCCCCTGTTTCCATGCCTTCAGGTGGAGAAGAGTGTTTCTCATGCTCTCCTGCCTCTTGATTTCCTCTTTCCTCTTCTTCTTCTTCAAATCTTACCTCCTCTGCATCTCTTTCTTCAGCTTCTCTTTCCTCTGTTTCTTTCTCCTCTACTTCTTTCTCTTCTGCTTCCAAATCTTCTCTTTCTCTAGTCCTCTGTTCTGAGTCTTTCTCTTGTCTCTCCATTGATTTTGGAACAGAGCGACTCAAGTTCTTCAATGCCATTGTAGAAATGGTGATGTCTTCCTCATCATCTTCATCTTCAACGATGAGAGCTCTTCTTTTCTTGGATGGAGCAACCATGGGCTCCTTCCCTTTTCTCTTTGTTGCCGAAGAGACTTGATGAGTTTTGATAGGGGTTTTCTCCTTGAATTTCTCCAACGCCTTGTTGAGTTCCTTCAGACGCATTTTAGACACCATTTTCAGTCCCACCACCATTTGATCACAAGATCGAACACAGAGAATTCGTGGAGGCTGAATATTCAAATGTCTGAATAACTTTGTTACAAGAGTTGGATAAGGAAGTTGACCTCTGTCCTTTACCACTGCTCTATACATGTGGAACATAATAGTGTGAGGAAGAGAAAACTTTTTCACAGCAATGATGGCGTACATCAGCTTTGCCTCTGAATTTGAAACATCAGTCTTTGAAGTAGATTTCGGTTTGAGTCAATTAATCACAATCTTGTAAAGCAGAATGTTGAACGCACGCATCCTTGAGTAGGAAATCCTTCCCTCTGTCTTTCTATCCTTAACAAGTTCCAATGTGGCACGAGCAATAGACACATTGAAAGGTTGATATCTCCCTCTTTCAACCCCAATCACATCAGCCAACATATCTACATCCACCACATAAACCTAATTTCGGACACTAAAAGAGAATCTATTCGCATCCAAGAAACTAAAATTCGAATAGAAATATGCAGTGAGTTCAGCATAGGCTTCTGTAGAATCAGAATAGAACTGTTCAAGTTGAAGAAGACTGAATTTTTCCCTCAAATTGACATTCACAGAGTCAAGGAAATCAAAATATACACTTCTAGGGTTTATCACCCCACGCTTCAACAACTTAGTGTAAATATGCTTGTGTTCCTCCGATCGAAACAAGTCTGTCCTTTTTCCCTGAATTTTTGCTGCAACACCCATTCTCGGTTGAAATTGACTGTACAACTTGTCATCATCATTTCCGTCTGGTTGATTCACTCCTCCAACAGGCGGATCACTTGGAATGTTTGCAAGGGTTTCTTCTGCCAACCCCTTAGGGGCAATTCCCAAACGCTCCATATTTCGTAAAAAGATGTACTCATTACCATACCCTTTGTCCTTAAGAAACTCATCGATGTAGTTCAATGGAGTACCGATCCTCTTTAAAGCACGATAAAGCTTATAAATAAAAGAGGGCTTTTGAACTCTTACAGGATCTGCGCCTTCGATGATTTCTTCTTCTTCTCGATGACCAACATCCTGTGGGCTAGATGGTGGAGAATGACGCTGTTGAGAATGTTGTGGGCTCTGCTGCTACTGGGAGAC
The DNA here is from genome assembly GCF_016545825.1 of Eucalyptus grandis. Lineage (NCBI taxonomy): Eukaryota > Viridiplantae > Streptophyta > Magnoliopsida > Myrtales > Myrtaceae > Eucalyptus > Eucalyptus grandis. The sequence continues at coordinate 20,017,101 of NC_052622.1, forward strand.
TCTTCTTCCTCAGTGAGATCAAAGTGAGTAGGCCCCTCACGCATTTTCTACGGTCCCCTGCTTGCGATTCTCGAAGACTTCCTTTGAGACGACATCTTCCACAATCTTTGGAAGATTCCAAACTTGTTTTTCCCAAGAAAGATGACAACTTTTTGAAGATTAAACAAGAGAAGAAAACACAAGTGGAAGATCGATGCTTTTTAGGGTTTTTGGAGTAAATCGAAGAGGAACGGACAGTATATAAGTCGGGCCGAAGAGAGGCATACGAAGTGTCGTAATGGAAAGTGAAAAGATGCCCTTTTAAAAATAACTGCTTTTTTTTTAAAAAAGGAATAGATAACTGCCATTTAAAAAAAAATTAACTCCTTGTTGAAAAGGAAAGATTGCACTTATCACGGAAATTTGAAAGTAGCAAAAATCAATTATAGATAAATGATCGTACCTTTCCGAGATTTAATATGAGAGAGAATAACTTACAGTCAAAATCTTGTTTGTCCGAGTCTGAGAGTCTCTAGACTTTAACTTCTTCAAACCTCAAAATATTGAGTTTGGAACGGATGATTTCAAATTGATTTTTCTCCAAATGCTTTGTGAATATATCCGTCAGTTGGTTCTTTGAGTCAACAAACTGAATCGAAACTTCTCTATTTTGAACATGATCTCTAATGAAGTGATGTCGAATCTCTATATGATTTGCTCTTGAGTGAAGAATTAGATTCTTGGTCAGGTTGATTGCGCTGGTGTTGTCACACTTAATCTCCGTGCATGAATTTTCAATTTCAAAGTCTCTTAGCTGCTGTTTTATCCACAGAATTTGTGAACAACAACTTCCAAGAGCTATATACTCTGCTTCTGTTGTAGAAAGAGCTACTGTATTTTGCTTCCTTGAGAACTAAGACACTGTCCTGTTTCCAAGTAGTTGACATGTACCCGAGGTGCTATTTCTATCAACTCTGCATCCGGCTAGGTCTGCGTCTGAATATCCATGAAGAGTAAAGTCTCCCTTTTTAGGATACCAAAGACCAAAGCTTGAAGTAGATGCAATGTATTTGATAATGCACTTTGCGGCACTTAGATGAGATTCTTTAGGGTCTGCTTGAAATATGGCACAAATGCAAACACTAAACAAAATGTCAGGTCTAGAAGCAGTAAGATAAAGAAGTGAACCAATGATACTCCTGTATAGCTTCTGGTCAACTTTCTTTCCTCCTTCATCTTTGTCTATCTTCAAGGAACTTGACATTGGTACGTCAGTCTTTTTGCAATTTTCCAGTCCAAACTTTTTGACAAGATCATTAGCATATTTTTCTTGATGAATAAAAGTTCCTTCCTTCAACTGTTTCACTTGAAGCCCAAGAAAGAAGGTTAGTTCACCCATCATGCTCATTTCAAATTCATCTTGCATAGACTTAGAGAATTTTTTGCATAGACTTTCATTAGAGGATCCAAAAATAATATCATCTACATATATTTGAACAAGCAGAAAACTTTTGCTTTCTCTTTTAATAAATAGAGTAGTGTCTACTTTACCTTTAACAAAGCCGTTTTGAATTAAAAACTTACTCAGCCTGTCGTACCAAGCTCGAGGTGCTTGTTTTAAACCATATAAGGCATTTTTCAGTCTAAATACTGAGTCCGGTTTCCTTGGGTCTTCAAACCCAGGTGGTTGTTCCACATAGACTTCCTCATAGATAAATCCATTCAGGAAAGCGCTTTTGACGTCCATTTGGAATAACCTAAAATTCTTATAACAAGCAAAAGCAAGTAATAATCGAATTACTTCTAACCTTGCTACCGGTGCGTAAGTCTCGTCATAGTCTATCCCTTCTTCTTGTGTATATCCCTTGGCCACGAGTCTTGCTTTGTTTCTTACGACCTTACCTTTCGTCCATCTTGTTCCTGAAAACCCATTTAGCTCCAATAAATGTACTTACCTTTCGGTTTAGGAGTCAATTCCCAGACATCATTAATACTAAATTGCCCGAGCTCTTCTTGCATAGCTTCAATCCGACTTTCATCGATAAAGCTTCTTCTATGCTTTTGGGTTCTATTTCAGAGACAAGAGCCACAGCACTAGACTCTTCGCGCCTTTTGGATCTTGTGCGAATTCCTTCATTAATGTCGCCAATAATGAGATCTTTGGGATGACTGGACTTATGCTTCCAGTTGCTGGTTGATTTGTCAGGTTGATGATCACTTCCTTCTTCAACAGTCATTTGTTGCTGGTCTTTAGAAGTCTGAGCTGCTTCTTGAGATTTAGACTTTGTAGAGTCGGAGTGTGGTTCCGATTCTTCAAGATGAGTCTAAATAGATTCATTTTGCATAGAATCTTGGAATTTGACATTCATTGATTCCTCCACAGATTGAGTCTTCTTGTTGTAGACTCTTTGTAGGCTTTGCTTGAGGTTGAATATCCAAGGAAGATGCCTTCATCGACTTTTCTTCAAACTTGCCAACTCGATCATTTGCATTTTTCAATATAAAGCATTTACATCCAAATACATGAAAATATGAAACAATAGGCTTCTTTTCTTTGAATAACTCATAGGGGTTTTTTTTTTTTTTTTCTAGAATAGGCCTTAGAAAACTCTATTAATAATATAACATGCTGTAGAAACTGCTTCAACCCAAAAACGTGAAGAGATGTTACTTTCAATTAAGAGAGTTCTAGCCATTTCTTGAAGCGATCTATTCTTTCTTTCCACAACTCCGTTTTGTTCTGGAGTATATGGAGAGGAGAATACATGCTGAAAACCAGATTCATCACAGAATTTTGTAAAGTATTGATTTTCAAATTCGCATCCATGGTCTGTTCTTATGCTTGAAATAACATACCGTTTTTCATTTTGAACCTTTTTAACAAACTTTTCAAAGTAAGAAAATGTTTCAGACTTACTTGCCAGGAAATATACCCAGGTAAATCGTGAGTAGTCATCCACAATTACTAGGCAATATTTCTTACCTCCAATGCTTTGAGTTCTGGTTGGTCCAAAGAGATCCATATGCGAAGGCTGCAAAGACACGATTAGTGGAAACTTGATTTATTGGTTTGAAAGAATTTCTTACCTGTTTTCCCAATATGCATGGTGTACATAGATCGGACTTTTGGTATGACATGATTGGGTAAAACCACGAACAAGCTTCTTTGCTGAAATTTTGGCTATCCGTCTTCATATTGACATGCCCAAGTTTTTTACGTGCCATAGGTTTGCTTCGTCTTGAATTGAGATTAGACATTGCGATTTATCTGGTTTGATATCCAAGAGGTAGATATTTCCATGTCTTCGACCCATAAATGACTGAGTAGAATATTTGCTGGTTCCTGAACATATTCCCTCTTGAAAGCTGATTTTGAAACCGGTATCGCATAGCTGGTTGATACTGAGCAAATTGTAGTTAAGTCCTTCCACTAAGGAAACATTGCTGATTGTGAGGTTTCCAATCGTTATAGTTCCAAATCCCACAATTCTTCCTTTGATGTTTCCTCCAAATGATACTTTTCCACCATTTACTTGAACGAGCTTTATGAAGCAATTTGAATCTCCTGTCATATGTCTTGAGCATCCACTATCCAGATACCATTTTACATTTTTCTTGATAGTGACCTGCATTAAAAAAGAGACTCAAGCTTTCTTTGGTACCCATATTTTCTTGGGTCCATTGGTGTTAGTATGATATGCGGTTTTTGCCCATATTTTGTTAACAGGTTTCCAAACCATAGGACATTCTTTCTCGAAATGATCTAAACAATTGCACTTAGAGCATCTGAGAGCATTACGACCTACTGGTTTTACAAAAACCTTTTTGAAATGATTTTTGCAAGCATCTCTTGAGGGTCTTTGCTTAATTTTTTTTTTTTTTTTGGTAAGAGGTCTTTGCTTAATTCTTTCCTTCACTTTAGGAAAATCAATTAAAGGAATAGTTTCACGGTCATTCCCAAACCAGATTTATTGAAATAAGGTCTTTGTGCTAAAAGAATTTTCTCAAGTTTCTCAGATCCTATTGAAAATCTTTTTGAAATATTTGATATGTCATTTTTTAAAAATATATTTTCTTTCAAAAGATTATCTTCATTTTATTTAAGAGAAGAAACATTTATGTCTAAACATTTAACCTTTTCTTTCAAAACATTTTCCTGTTGTTTCAGTGCAGAATTTTCCTTTTTGAGTTCGGAAATCCTTTTAAGAGAAGTCTTAAGACTAAAACACAACTCATCAATGTATTTAGAAACTTTAATAGGAATTTTGAAGTTACTCACCTTAAATTCACACGTCCGAACCCGAGCGGGTCTCGGAGTTTGAGTCGAATCTGATTGTGCCATCAAACATATATTGGCATAATCATCATCACTTTCTTCACACTCTCGTATCACTCGAGGTTTTCGCCTTAAGAGCCTTTCGATACTTTTCAGCTTTTCCTTTCTTCTTCCTCGAAGAGGACAGGTTGAGTCCGATGTATCCCTTTTTCTTACATTCAAAGCGAGACTACATCTTTGTTTGATTCATCATCCTCAGCGACTTAGTCTGCTTTTGAAAACTTTTGTTTCTTTGGATTAAATCTTTTTCCTTTTCGTTGAGCTTTCTAAATCTTCTTATCATGAGAGCAAGCTCCTCATCGTCCATATCGTCTTGTAATCCGTAACATCGAATCATCATTGGATTTTAATGCAATGGATTTCTTACCTTTAGGATCTTCGTCTTCATTGATTCACTCCACTTCATAAGACTGAAGAGTCCCAACTAACTCATCAACATAAAGTGGCATGATTCTTTGTGTATCTCTTATTGGGGTCTTTATGTGATTCCAATCCTTGGAGAGTCCACGCAGTAGCTTGTTTACCTTCATGGGATCTGAAATTGGTTGACCTTGATTTTCAAGACCATTCACGATTTCTGTAAAACGACTAAACATATCAGTTATAGATTCTCCTGATTTCATTTTGAAGGCTTCGTATTAACCGAGGAGAATGTTGATTCGGTCTCTTTCACTGATCGGT
>NC_052622.1:20629055-20787528 GCF_016545825.1 Eucalyptus grandis
AAATAGAATTGCAACACAACTAGTTTCAAGTTTACCATTCAAACAGCACCTTAAAGCTTGGACTCCGTGAGTTATACCACTCCCAGTCTTATCGTATTACCTCTATGAACTATGGTTATATTTGCTGCCCTCACAGGAAGTTAATTTCAGTATCAGCAACCAGGAGTTAATTTCTGACAGTTGCTTCTTTTTATGCATACGACAATTAAGTGTGACTGAAGCTTCATTTAATCAGAATGACTATAATTTAATTATTTAAGGCTAAGACTTACAAAATTAGTACAGCAGATGCATAATGACCACGGGCCAAACCCATCATAGATGGATGATAAGTGCAATAGTGCAACAAATAGTGCAACAGGAAAGAATTAAATTTTGGCAAAAGACTAAACTATTAGTTTAGCATGATCACTGGAAAAGTAGACTAGGAACTAGGAGCCCTAGAAACAAAATAGGGGAGGTGCCATTACAAAATCAAATGAAAACAAACAACCAGATAAACAATTTAAAGGTATGATTGCAAAAATGAGCATATACTCAATATAATTGTGAAAAAAAAGTAGTTGATGAACTAAAGGAGATAAAAGAACTATCAGAAAATTGAATGACCTTGCGCCACGTCCCATACAGTGAATGACGAGCTTTCACAGGAGGCTGATGCCAAGTACGTAGAGGTTGGTCAAGGAAACAGGCTATCAAGCAACGCATGCACCACCATAGTAGAAAAACTGGTTCTGGGTCCTCTTCCAGTCAAAAGAGTTCAAACATATGCCTTGGTTTAATTAAGTACAAAAATCCAGTAATTAATATTGAAGATCATAACATGTCCACCATGCATTCTGAAAACTGCAATTGGAAATTGATTATTAAAGATGGGAACATATGGAATATCTGGTGACTACTAAAACCATTGTTACATGGTACAAAATATATGTAAACGGGGCCTTCACCCTTGGGCACGCACGCACCAGGGGGGAATACATATATATATATATATATATATAGAGAGAGAGAGAGAGAGAGAGAGAGAAGATCAGGAGAAAACATTATTAGAGCAAAAGCAGCTTTGTCACTTAAAAAGCATTTATATAAGAAACTTCACTAGTTGGTTTGTGAAGGATATCTTCCATCAGGACTCCAAGAGAGTGCAGTTATTTGCTCATCAGCATCACTGCGAAGAAAATCAACCAAAGTCCATCGGACACCAGTGCCTCTTGGCAGGGTCCCAACAAAAGAGGGAGCACCAGATCTGATAGATGCTGCATTGCCGGGGAAAGAAGCAGCCCAAATGCATATTCCACCCCTGAAAAGTAAATAAACTGAGCATTTCATTGTTTTCATGATGCTGATGAGATGAAAAAAGAAGACTGTAAAGAATAATATGGTAGAAGAATATTCATGAGAAACTAAACTTTAAATGAGAAAAAGATGAATCATGATACTTGCTTGCAAGACACGGAAAGCATCCTTCCACCATTTGGTCTCCACTCAAGAGCTTTAACGTCCTTTTGGGACTCATGAGTCAAGATACAAGGCTCCCTACACTCTTTAGAAGAAAACATTGCAACCATTTTCAAAGGACAGAAATGAGCGATGTGAGTAGTAACAAGATAATAACCAGCACCGGAGAAAGACTGAAAGATACGGACCTGCATCATCATAATCACGCACTAGAACCTGATTCGAGGCAGAGATAAGTGCTATGATATGTTTATGTGGGTGCCAGCTTACTCCTTTTAGATCAACTTCAGGTAGCAAATTAACCTATAAATATAATAGAGATGTCGATAGGCAGAAAACCAGAAAATGATCGCATCTGCCGTGCAATGTGCACGTGAGTTTCTTTCACATTATATCTCTCCATTGAGGTTTGAATTCTAGTTATCCGGTATTAAGGAAGCGATGACTTGGATAAGCCAAAAGACCTCCCCTAATGACTAGGACTACATTTTCTAAGAACTCATAAGTCATCTAGACAGCAAACTAGTACCATAGCTCTAGAATCCGATTCTACCATCTGCACGGCAGACCCAGCAAAGATTTGAAATGGGTAAAAGACTAATGGCGGCCAACTCTGCTACAAGACTATTTGAGAATATTTGAAGATTTTCAAAATGGGTTTGCCCCATTCAATCTCCCGATATTTTTAATCTACTTATGCATAAAAGGGCAAAAAGATACTCACGTCGCAGGGATGAAAGACCCGCTTGACATAATCGCCGAAGATCCCCTGCACCTTCTCCACCACGTTCTTCCTCTGAACGGCCACGCCATTCCCCAGGCCCTCCTCCTCCTCCTCCACCTGGTGCTCGGCGCCCAGCTCCGGCGGCCCCGGTTGGCCCGGCTGATCGGGCTGAAAGGAGACCGGATTGAACACCGTTCTCTGCGACGGGAGAAACAATCAGAACAGAACAAACAATTCCGGCAAGCGACGAAATCCACCCTAAAAGCAACATCCCATCGACTTAGGACGAGGAAGAAAAACTCACGAGCAGCTTTCCGTAGGTTTCCTTCGCTTGCGCCTCCGACAGAACATCGGCGGTGACTGCAGGGATTTCAGGCGTTAATAATCGGCGGCACCGGAGAGTCGTCGGCACCACTCGGGGTGGAAAGCGAAGGAGAGAGAAGAGAGGAGAGGGGTGTGCGTACTGAGCTCGCGATTGATCTCGCAGACCGTGACAGAGCCCGGGCTGGGAAACGAAGGCATGGCTGCGTCCTAGGGTTTTTGCTCGCCGCTGCTCGGAGGCTCGTCGAAGCTCGATGAATGTGGCGACGGCGACGGCGACGGCGCTCCGGTTTTGGGGGGAAAATGGCGCTCGTCTCCTCCTTTTTCCTCGCTCCTTCCCTCTATGAAAGTATGGAAGAGCAGCCACACTGACTTTATTGCCTTAAATCCTTTTTCTTTTTCTTTTTTTGGGTCAAGTATTGCCTTTGATCTTTTTTGAGATGAAACACGAAAAATTCAAAACTTTTCCCCATGACAGGTGTTAAGGTTCAGCTTACTTTGCGAAAAATAAATAATTTAAAATATATTTTTTAATAAGTAATCATTTATATAATCTATAAAGACAAATGAACGAAAAATTCTCACGAAAATATTTAAATATAAATTATTTTTATTAATAAATATAGTTTCATTAACTACTTATTTTCAATGATATAAGTGGTCTTTTTTGGAATATTTTTTTTTAAATTATTTAGCAAAACAAATAAAACTTAATATTTATGAACTTTTTTTCATCTTGCAATATTCCAAATTTGTGTCAATGGCCCAAAAAAATACCTTGTTTTTGTATGGTCATGAAAAATCCAACTTGGCAACATGCATAGCCATTAAGGGTACAAATGACAACCATTCTGATCAAAAATTAATTTAATAGATTTCATGTTTCTATTTCTATATGAGTTTTTGAGAAAAATATATATTCGATAACAACGAGAAAACTTCTATTCAAATAAAATTCATTTAATAATAATATAAAATTTCTCCTTCTTTGACAATAGCGAATGGTGTGGGCCCACCAACAAAGGGTAATGATCGACAAGGGTGGCAACTGAGGGGTGGGGAGCGCGGGGGTGGGGGATGGCGGGTGGCGGGTGGCGGTGGTGACCGATCACACGAATCAATAGGGGCGGGGAGCGGTAATGACTGGCCCCGAGGGGTGGATGGCAAGCGATAACGGCGGGTGGGCGTAGGTTAATAGTGAGAATTAGTAATGATAAGAGTTTTTATTTATCATTTTTGTTTTAGAAATAGAGAAGTACAAAAATTTTCCTTCTCATTTTTATTTGAAATTTATTTTTGGACTAAAATTTGTTGCAAAAATTAAAAATTAAATTATTTTATCAAACGAATTTCTGTTCAAACAAATCTAAAATAAAAAATAATTTTGAAATAGAAATAAAATAATTATCATGTGCGTCCTAGGAATTCATCCAAGCTATGGTCTTAGTCGACATGGCAAGAGATAATTCCCATCAATCCAGACTTTTCCTCGTGAGACACCAAAACCTCAAAACTATTCTTATCTAACCAAAGATCCATTTCGCCTCAGGCCACCCTTCCAACACTGGAAGAGGTGAGGGTTAAATCCCCACATTCTCAAGGAATGATGGGGTGAGGACGCGTAAGTTTCGGAAGTGGGTTTCGGCTCCTCCCACGCCCGTAAGAGGCGCCAAAGTCTAAGAGTAAGTGTAGAGTAGAGACCGACAAAAAAAAAAAAAAATCATCCATTTGACCAGTAAAAATAAAATATAATATAGTATCCAAAACTACCTTTCATTAGACTTCCGTCCAGTGTGGGCCCTCAAAAACCTAACGGGACAGCAATTAGCCAATTATGCAAACAAGTCCAAATAAAAGACAAAACCGTCCAATGTGGGCCGTTAAAATCCATCACTCATAGTGGTCGACCACCTCAGGCCCATGGACATTTTGGAAACAAGTCCAAAGAAAAGACGAAATCACAAGCTGAAGGACAAAGTCAAAGTTTCGTTCAGAGCCTGGCTAGGATTAAAATTAAGGGTCAACATGATCCAAAATATATAGAATAGGTTCTAAGTTTCAAAAATTGGAGAATCCATTTTGACGAGTAAATTCCAAGTTCTAGATAAGTGGAATTTAAAATCTAAAATAAGTTTTTATATTTTTATTTATATATATCTCTGCGCAATACCACGTTATTTCATGACATGCGATAGTGAGTATAAGTGAAAATACTAATCTGAGTTTTCATTTCAGAACTAAGATTTTACCTTATTAATGTTTTACATTCTTCGTATATCGAAATTTAAGTTGTTGTGAGTGGATTGTAGTAATAAGTGATTACTTCAAAAGTAATAATTCACTACAATCGTTTAATTAATAATACTAGTTGAAATTTGATAAATCATAAAACCCGTGACAAACCAGGTTTTAGATTTCGTGTTAAAAAAAATAAGGAATTTGTTTTAATATGTAAATTCTAGGTTTAAAGTGAAACTTGTATAGAATCTGAAATCACTCGTTCTAATTAAAATACTCCAAAATGTTGATACACCAAAGTTTCTTCTGTTTCATGAGTGATAGAGACAAATTGAGAACGATTTCAAAGGGTTAGGCACTATTATTTACTCTGCTTTGCAAAGGTTAATATATAAATGAGTTGCATTAGGTAACCAATGCCAAACTTCATGTCCTGCGATTACTAGTGGTGATTGATTCTAAGCTGATCAAGTTTCAAACTTGAAACCTAAAATCCACCCTATCAAGATTATCTAGTTTTTGGAATGTGAATCATCTCTATTGATCCTAAAATCAACTAGGTTTTTTTTTTTTTTTTTTCATTTGTTTCGTTTAATTATATGTAATATGCATGTGTCACATAGCGAAGTAAAGCAAGAATTTTCCCATGCTCACATACCCTTGCGAGTGGAGCTAATGGTGTCAAGATCAAGAGCGAGTGATGGAGAGGGACGATACACTAGCTCATGGGAGGGGCCTTTATGCTAGGAGTTCTAAGAAGCCTCGAATGCTGGGTTGGCATTCCGTACATAAATTAGTCAAAAGCTGATGCTATTCTCCTAACGAGGCAATAGTAGAACGAAATTAGTTATACTATTGAAGTGTTCTATGTGTCTTATTCGAGAGATTGAATATCAGAGCTAAACTGTGTGTGATACAATTACAATATGATATGAAGATACTATTCATCGTACTATTATTACAAACAACTATAGATGGCTTGGTGTTCTCAAACTCACCGGGTGCTACTTAGCTATTTCCCAGTCAAAGATTCGTTAGCCCACAACACGTGTCAAAAATTAATATGATTCTTTTTACTCGAAAATAATATTTCAAACATATTTAATTTCAATGAATATTTTTTGAGCAAGAGGTCAAAAGAAAGCTAATTGAAAATCGGTTCGGTCTCGGTTCCTTGTGAACCAGCCCGATTGCTCGCTCTCGGGACCAGTCTCATTTTCCTCCATTCCATGGGAGAAGAGAAGCATCAATTGCAGCTGAGGCTCTATCAATTTCTGTCCCGTCCGGTTGCAACAACTTCCCCTCTTGCACAAATTGGATTCTCTTTTCCATTCTTTTGTCAGAAGAAAGAAAACAACGTCAAACCATGGCTTAGATTCTGTTCGTAAAATTCTAAACGCAAGTGCACGTATCGAACAAGTAATATAATAATGAGATAAAGTATCGTCCCATGGAGATCGATGATTAATAAACTAATTAAATACTAAAATAGATTAATTCTAAAATTTATCTAACAGATCAAAATATAATTAAGAATAAATTAAAAACGAAACTTGAAGACTTTGAAGACTAAATGCAGTAAAATCAATCAAATAAATATGTTAGAGCATCCGATTTCACCATAACCACTAGATATGAATTTCATATTATTGTGAATAAAAGAACGATATCAAACATGTGATAGCGAAATTTCCTAACCTATTTACTATCCTATCTCTAGGTATAGCAAACCTTCTCGGTTTATTAATCCACTATATCTCTATGTGAATAAAAATAAAAATGAGTGCATTAAAAACTATGAATATTCCCGGTTTACAATAAGTCTTTTAGATCACTTTATCACCGAAAACTACACAAATAACGCAGTATATTTCTATTCACGTTTAATTCATGGTTATATATTATAATGAGCAATTGCATATTATCACCTCAGTCTCAAACATGCACATCAGATCGTTCAAGTGGTGGCCAGTTACTCAAAAGCAATAAACGCAATAATATATAACTCACATGAATGAAATCAATTGTAAAACATAAAAATCATGAAATTCATATAATCATGGTTAGGCTACATCGTAGCCCTAACAAAAGAAAATTAGAACATGGTAGAAGAAAAAGTAAAAATATAAATCAAACCCAGCATCTTGAATCAAAGAACAAGAATTATATCACCACTTTTGTCTTCTCTTCAAAATACTTGAAAAATCTCAGAACAATGGAAAATGATCTAACTCTCCCCCCAAGAATGCTCTCTCTGTCTCTAGTTATAGAATATATCCAAGATATCTATCTCCCAACACTTGCGGATAACATTAGGAAACAAAATCAAGAATTTCCTGATTTGATATCCATCTTCCACTACTGCTTTTATTTGAATTCATGATAATTGACATTCTTTTTCTTATCTTCTCCATATCTCATTATTCTGCATAAATAAGGAAATCCAAATATTTTTTCAAATAAGGAAAATTCAAATAATTAGAAGGAAATCCAAATATTTTTTTCATAGATAATGCATTAATTGTTGCCTAAAATAGGTAAAATAACTCTATTTTTATAGAATTATCAGATTCAGATTATAAAAAAGAGATAATAAATTTCTCAATTGGAATGTCGGAGCCGACAAAGCAGGTAGGAACTTAATTATCTTTCTGCATAAATAAGGAAAATTCAAATAATTAGAAGGAAATCCAAATATTTTTTTCATAGATAATGCATTAATTGTTGCATAAAATAGGTAAAATAACTCTATTTTTATAGAATTATCAGATTCAGATTATAAAAAAGGAGATAATAAATTTTTCAATTAGAACGTCGGAGCCGGCAAAGCAGGCAGGAACTTAATTATCTTTCTGTCTCTCGCGCCAAGTGGGAGCAACCTCAGCTGAACAACCTTAGCTGTTCCAAAACCCTCGCAAAACCCCCCCGCGAGCTTCCCTCTCTCCAGTTCATTCCCAAGGATCGTTCTTTAATCGCAAAAAAGATATGATTCAGTTCACCGGCAGCGTCGCCCGGCAGTCCCCAGCCTTGGTCCGGTTGGTGAGCCTCTCTCGCGCCCACCCTTCACATTTCGCCCCAGTTCATGCCAAGGCGGTCCAGAGAAGCGGGCTCTGGAGCTCTCCCTCGTGTCAAAATCCCGTCTTTCCTCTGAATTACGGCCGCTCTGGGGTTCCGAGGGACTCGGGTAAGGTTGAAATTGGGTTCGGGCAACTGGGTTTCAACCGGGCCCGGTTTTCGGCGGTTTCAGACACGGGGTCTGGCGGAACTGGTGGTGATGGAGGTTCTGGTGATAAGAATTATGGAGGAAGAGGTGAAGGTGACGGTGGTGAAGGCGGCGGGAGCAGTGGAAATAACTGGTCCTTGCTTTCTTGGTAAAAATGCATTTCCTTTGCTGCAATTTTTTCGCCTACTGTGCCCTCTCTTGCTAATTATCTGTTGGCTTCGGAAATCAGAATTTCATAGCTTGTGGTGGACCTTAGTGGCTTCTAATGCATAATCGTGATTGCTGAAGGGGTTTTGATTATTGCCCTTGTTATGTGTTGGTTTAAGGATGCTGTGGCAGGGCATAGACAATGTTTTCATGATTGTAAGTTCTAGGACAGCAACGGGGCAATCTTTGTGTAGTGTGGGTGATCAAGGAGTGTTCAAGCGAAAGTTATTTCCTCCATTTTGTCTTCGATGAGTTAAGACACTGAGAAGAGACACGACTCCTAATTTTATAGAGGCAAATCCGGGAAAAAGGGTGGGAAAAATAAAATGACGTTTATCCGTTGATTGGCAACACTGATGCAGATGCAATGATATAAAGTGACTTCAGGATGAAGGGAGAGATCATCAACTTAGCATCTTTTTAATATATGATTTTGCCATTATTCTTGTTGCAAATGTCTATCTTATAAAATTCATTTCGTCTTGTGTAGACTGACTGCAGTAATGTTATTCAATGCAGTATATGATTTCATTTGCTCAGGCACCTGTCTGACTATTTGTGCTGTTTAAGTGAGCCATTCCAAAACCATTTCTTCTGATTTTATTTTCGGACTGCAGGTATCTGACCCTACTTGCAAAATATCCCGTGGCAACAAAAGCGGTGACTTCTGCACTACTAACATTCCTTGGAGATTTGATCTGCCAGGTAGAATTTGTTTAGTGGCAACCATTAGTAAATTATTATTTCCTCCTCTTCTAGGTCCTATACCAATGTTGTTATACTAGACATCGCCATAATTCTGACATGTTTTGAAGATCCATGGCTGTATGATTAGCTCTGATCCTATTTGTTTCATATCATTTGAACAATTTATTTGCCTTTAAATCTATCAAGATATGAACGATGATGGGAAGATACTTGAAAACTACTGGTTGCATACGAAAGTACTTTTACTTACCTCTTGATGCATCAGTCGAGATGAACTCTCCAGGGTGATTAGACAGGTTCTGTAACTGTTCTAAGTTTAGCTAGTATAACTTTTAATGAAGGACTTCCATTGTGGTCCGTGTTTCTAAGCCCTCAGATTTGTATTTAGTAGATCGTGATCTGGATATCGGTCCTCTTTGTTTATTGCCGGAAAAATGAGCATTTCGACCGCAATATGAGGTTTTACACTCGGTCAAACTAAATCTCGATCTTTTTTGACACAGCTTGTGATTGATCAAGCGCCATCATTGGACCTGAAAAGAAACTTCTCATTTACTTTCTTGGGGCTGGTGTTAGTGGGTCCTACGCTTCACTTCTGGTAATGCCTCAATGCTTTTGTCCACTTGAGCAGTTAGTCAATGCTTCCTCTGGGTATTGTCTGTTCTATTCTCTGTAAAATCTTATGGCAAAAAGAATGTATCTCAGGTTTCTGGTAGTTGATAATGTGGTATGATCTGTATATGTCTGCTGAGCAAACACTGGAATATTGTGGTCTCAACTTTGATTAGTTTTTCCATTAGTTATGCTGCATGTACTTTGATGATATATAGGAACAGCTAATGCAATCACCTGAACCCATCTTGCTTTGACAGCAGAGCATAAGATAAACTATCCTGTGGTTCTATGGAGCTCTATCCCCCGCATTTTATGACACCATTCAGTGCACCTGCAGGTACTTATACTTGAGCCGGTTAGTAACTGTGCCTGGTGCCTCGGGAGCTATTATGCGCCTTCTACTTGATCAGGTGATTCAGCGAAGTCTGTTTGATTTCTAAGATAGATGGCTAGGTTCTTCATGAGGTCACTGAACATTCAGCTTGATATTTTGCTAATGTGTTAAGTCTAAGTGTGATCAAATTCTTATGCAGTTCGTTTTCTCTCCACTGTTCCTTGGTGTTTTCCTAGCTACGTTGGTAACACTAGAAGGGAGGCCATCAGACGTTGTTCCCAAGCTGCAACAGGTAATGCTCAAATGACTTTGAGGTGCTCCTGGTTTTGCTGCAGTTTTAAGGATTCAGGTGTGTCAAAGGGAGAGATAAAGGTGGAAAAAAGCCTTCAGAGCATCGAGGGTGAAAAAAAATCTAAAGGTGCTCCGCTTAGTGTGACAAGGCAACACCATTGGATTCTCTCTTGGTCATAGTTAGCTATTTTAATTATGAAGTAAAATATCAATTTACCAAGTGATTATTATTTTGATATTGTATAACCAAATATTTGGGTTGGAAAAATATCTTTGGGGTCAATCTTGGTATTAATGTATTAGCTAACTAATCGAAAAAACCAGATCTTGTTGCAGCCTATTAAATTTATTGTTTGGTGATACAGTTGTTTTCCCCAAAACCTTAATTTGTCGCTTTTATCGAGTATCTTAACCCTCCCCATTTGCATGTAAGCCGGATATTACACTCGTATACAGGATGTGGACATGACCACATCATACAACAACCGTAGGACAAAGGTGAGTAACAGGCATAATGAAAACAAGAGGGAGTGCCAAGATTAAACCCTTTACCTTGATGTGATACCATGTTTAACAACTGTTTTGTCAAAAGCCTAAGTTGTACAAAAACACGCCCATTATATGTGGCAAGGATATTTCTTTAAATGCCTTTGATTGAGAATTTTCGTTCATTTGGAAGGAGCAGAATAAAAGAGATTGGATGGAGAGGCATTTTCCTTTTCTTTTTTTTTCTTTTTTTTTATGTTTTTTAAATTGGCTAAAAGGTTTACACTTTAGTTATAATGGAAACTTGCTTATGGATGAAAATGCATAGGTTGATTTAGTTGATGATTTGTCTTGTAATTGAGCACCCTTTTGGTTGAGAGTTGTTTCATGTACGGCTTTAGTTTTGAGCTCTTTTTGCGCATGGGTTTCCCCACCTTGGTGGTCCATAGTCTATCTTTCTACCTATTAAAAAAGAAATTCTGAATGGTTTTGATTGTGGTACAATCAACTAAAAGCATTATAATTACTAGCATAGTGTTAGCCATTTAGGTCAGACGCATTACCCCAACAAGTTTACAATTTGAATTTGGAATACACATGATAATTAGAAAGGGAACAAAGGTTAGTGCTTGGCTCTTAGCAAACTTGTGCCGACGCGGGTGTTTAATAAAATGCGAATGCTTCTATCCACCAGGCAATTGAATTGCCATATTGGTTGTGTAACTGAGTTATAGAGGGTTACTTTTTGATAAGCTTATAGAAAAGGGAGTCTCTTCCTTTTGTTATTATTCTTCCTGTGGTAGCAGTCAAAGTTCTTGTCTATGTCATCTATGCTATGTTTATCATGGTTCTTATGATGGTTCTTTTACTTGTAGGAATGGTTTTCTGCTGTTCTTGCAAATTGGAAGCTCTGGATACCTTTCCAGTTTCTAAATTTTCGTTTCGTCCCACAGCAATTTCAGGTTCTACCTGCCCCTGTATCTGAAATTTCAGTTCTATTAATTTATTCAGAATTCATCCATTTTCTCCACGAAGAGCGAAAAGATTCTTGTTAGTTGTAAGTTTGCCTGTAAAGGTATTTGGGGATGAAGAAAGTAATATTTTTTCAGCAGGAAAGATGAAATTTCTGTGCCAAATATGTGAATCAGTCAGCATCTAGACTCACAGGGAATCTGGAATTGGAATATTGAAACAGAAGCACAGTATTTAAAATGCTCCATTTTATAGTTTGTTACTATGAATTCGTCTATGGTGGTGTTTATATATAACAAAATCTTTTATGATATTTGGAAGTAAGGACAAGAGGAGGTCCTGCTCTCCACATTCAAACTGATAAGCTCCTGTATCTTTGCCAAGAGAAAGTAATTGCTCTCAATTGGTCTATCATGCATAAAGATTAGCACTCTGATTCTCGAGTTTCAATAGATTTCATGAATAGCTGGTGGATGATGTTTGGATGATATGAGCAAAAGGGAATGGGTGGAAAACAGCTGTTATTCAGTTTTTATTGAGTTCTTATCTATTACCATAAGTTTGCTTATTGACTCAGATCTTATTATATGAATGTAATTTCAGGTCCTTGCCGCTAATGTTATTGCTTTGGTTTGGAATGTGATTCTATCGTTCAAAGCTCATAAAGAGATTCTCCCTAAATAGGTACTTACTTCCTGGCTGCTTATTGCATTTTGTAGGGATCTCTTAAGTTTTGCTGTGTATCATCCAAGTTTTATTGTTTTGAGTTTTTAATTAGAAGTTTACACTGGTAGAGGATGTCTGGCTTTTGAATAGTAATTCAGCACCTGAGACTACTTTTATGCAACCAAGAAAATAAGAACTAGACTTGTGAAGGCTTGCTACATAGCTGATGTTGCCATTCTAAAGTGCTATTTCCAATCAGAATAAGGAATTGAGATTATAAATATAAGAGAATTTTTTTTCTTCTTTCTTTTTGTGGATGGCCATTGGTTTGATGCATAGATTACCTTATATTAACAAATTCGACAGAAAGAGTAACTATCAGTTCATGAAATTACGCAGCAGACTTTGAGTTCAAAATTCACATCCGGGAGTTATATAATCTCATGAAAAAGTCTGTCAAAGCGCATGGAAAACATGCCAGTCTTTGATAATTGTTGGAGGACGGTAATCAGTCAGCAGATGTTACCTGAAATTTTGTTTCTTCACTAACGTACAAATGCACATTTGAACGGTTATTGCTTGTGAAAAAAGTACTTCTCAAGATTTGGTGCCTTATTGTATGTGCACAATCTGGAATGGAAGAGCAGTTGTGTGGCTGTCCAGATTTTCTTCAATGTAGGTCTCCACTAAAACATTAGAAGCAGACTAGCAGCTTCTTGGTTCTGCACTTCCGTGAGGTTCAGACAGTGTAATGTTTTGATTGGAAGAACTTTTACCACTAAAAACTTTCGTAAAGTCTTGAACAGTAAATTCCTAGGAAAAAAACCATGTTTACTGATTTCCCAGATGGTTTCCTTGAAATTTCAAGCATCTAAAGATCTCATGTGGGAGGTGGCTGTGATTATGTCTTCCGCTAGCCAGTTGTGTCACCTTCCAACTTGTTTTTTCATGAATATCCTAAAGAGTTGATCTGTTGTAAGGAAGCTGAATAGAATCGAATGCAGAAGTAGTGTCACCATAAGTTGTTAGATTGTCCCATCATGTCATCTTGGCCCAAGGAAAGCTCTCTGACCTCTCATTAGCCTTTTTCTATTTATAAAAGAAACTAGAAACAAGTCCTCGAAAATCGATGAGATCATGTCACAGGCTTGAGGGATAGAGCTGAACTGCATATGAAGTTTAGACTACATCCCTGCCCAGAGGCCTACCTGTCCTAAAATATTAATGAGATTAACTTACAGGTTTGAGGGACGAAGGCGAACTGCACATGAAGTCATTAGCTTATTCAATGTGTCTATGAATGCGACAACTTGCTGTCATTTATGGAATATGATTTTGTACTTGCAGGTCAATTCTCCTGAAGTCAGGCAATTTTGTACGCTGTGGATGTCTCCTCATGAACCTCAGGAGAGGGAGAATGTAACTTTTCTGAGATTTATGTTGGTTTTGATGGCTAGACTGTGCTTGCTTGTGTCCATTGGTGTGGAAATGTAATGTGGGAGTGAATTGTTCAGTTGCTTTAAGCTTTCTTCCTTGCAAGGTGCATTAGCTTCCATCACGATCTCTCTCTCTCTCTCTCTCTTCAAAAGTTCTTTCCGGTTTCTTGAATTTGCTTTTCTTGTTATACATGCTCGGAGGTTGAAGAAAATACCAACAAATCATCCAAAGCAAGATGGATGCTTTCAAAAATATGGAACAGAATGTCAAGAACTTCTTACAGGGTGACTTTAAGAAATTTAAGTCAATCCAATAACACGGGTTTTGTAGCTTTTAGTGCATCGACTTTCTAGGTGTGTTGACACGTTCGATAAACTCGGCTGAGATTGATACAACAAAGGTTAGGTTAACAAGTCGCTCTAGAGCACTAGTTTAAGTATACTGAAAAAATGAAAAAAAAAAAAAAATTATTTGGACATCAAAAATTGGAGAACTGCCCGAAGATTAATTAGTTTAAATAGATAATTTTACAGAATCATTTTTTTGGTAAAAAAAAAAAATCATTTTTGAACAAGTGTTTTAAGCACACTCTTCGACATATTCCGTTGAAACCTCGGATGGAGATGGGACAGAATAAAATGGTACGGCGTGGTTGCTGTGCTGATCCGTGAGAAGTTGCCCACAAGAGAGATCAGAGAGAGAAGAAAGAAAAAGCCAAAAAGGAGGGATTTTTTTCCCTGTTTCGGTTGGGCCGTTTGAATGTTTTGATGCCAAACGGTTGATCTCTCTCTCTCTCTCTCTTCCCCTCTTCAGCATCTTCACGTTCTCCGTCTCTCTTCAAGCCGGCCACTTTCGAAAAGCACTGCGAAGCCATGAGAATGCTGCAGCTGCGACCGCTCGCCTTCGACCTGGCGCGAGCACGGCTTCCTTCGAGCGCCCCCGCGACACCCTTTGGCCCATTCAACTCCTGCGTGCAGAAGAGGTGGCGGAAACCGCTCGTCACCGCCCAGACCCGCCTGGAAGACCGAACCAGAGACCATAAGCTCGACAAGCTGGCGACCCACCTCGCCACCCTCAAGACCGCCCTCGGCCTCCTCGCCCTCATGTCCGCCCGCAGGAGAGGCCCCTACGTCTCGCTCCAGCTCATGTCTCGCTGGAGGGGCCTCGTCGGGCTCAACGTCGCCGTCGGGGCCTTCGTCCGCAAGCACTCCCACGTGTTCGAGGTATTTACTCACCCGCTCCGTAGGAAGTTATGTTGCAGAATTAGGCGCGGAATGAGGGAGCTGGTTAAGGAGGAGGAGGGTGTTGTTAGACGTATGGAATTGGAGTCTTTGAAGAGGGTGAAGAAGCTGCTGATGATGTCGGTGAATGGGAGAGTTCATGTGCACGCATTGAGGTTGATTAGGAGGGAATTGGGTCTACCCGAGGACTTCCGAGAGTCGATCCTGGCCAAGTACTCGCGGGATTTCAGGCTCGTTGATTTGGAAATTGTGGAGTTGGTGGAGAGGGATGAGGATTTGGGTGTCACCGAGATAGAGAAGTGGAGAGAGAAGGAGTATAGGGAAAAATGGTTGAGTGAGTTTGAAACTAGGTTCGCCTTTCCAATTAATTTCCCTACCGGTTTCAAGATCAAGGGAGGGTTTAGACAGAAGATGAAGAATTGGCAGAGGCTTCCATACGTGAAGCCATATGAGAGGAAAGAAATAGTGAAAGTGCGTACTTGCGGTGGTGTAGAGCGATTTGAGAAGCGGGCTGTTGCAATTATTCACGAATTGTTGAGCTTAACCATGGAGAAGATGGTGGAGGTGGAGAGATTAGCTCATTTCAGGAAGGACTTTGGTATGGAAGTTAACGTGCGTGAGTTACTTCTGAAGCACCCAGGAATTTTCTATATATCAACTAAAGGAAGCTCTCAGACTGTCTTTCTCAGAGAAGCTTATAGCAAAGGGTGTTTGCTCGAGCCAAATCCCATCTATGCTGTTCGCAGGAAAATGTTGGAGCTCCTTCTGTTAAGACGCCGGAATACTAAGGTATTATCAGTTATTGAGGAGGACAATTTGGTGCATACTGTAGATGAAGGTCATAAAAGAGAGGGAGATTGGGTAGTTCCCATATTGGAGAGTTTGGAAGGTCATGGAGTTGAGAGATGATCTGATTGTGATTGTTTACATCAAGAGATGATGCTTCTGGACCTGAAAATGAAATGGAGAGGTAGATGCATGTGCTAGAGTGATGAGGTTGCACAGTCCATGGTTCAGTAACATGCTTTTACTAGAGATGAGTTGCTTAATAAGTTCGTTTTACTGGACATCAAGATGGTTGGGATTTACTCAGGTAACATTGAAGGATGGGCTGAAGTAGTCATTCCATGGTGAGTGCATTCTTCTAGAATAACATTTGCTCAAATATCTTGTAATTAAGATGCATCCCTGACATGCTTTGATATCTTGTCACTTCTAAGTGCTTTTTCATAGAAAATTACCAGTTCCCTGATAAAAGTGGGCATCTTGCCCTGCCATTTCTTGAATACCACTGAAATTTTTAGGGTGTAATCCCTCCAGTAGATGTTTCCGTTTACATATTGAATTCTCCCATCCTGATATGATCTCAATGCTATGGTCCTTGATGCACGCTTGTCTGTTGTATAAGAGCAGTTTTATCTGTGCTCTCATAGGCAATAACAGCATAGTTAGGTTTTGTTTGGTGGTGGTTAGTTTATGCTTTTTGTTTATCCTTTCCTAAACTATAATTTACTTTTCTTTAAATTGTTCTGTTTGCTGTGATTGTATATTGATACTATTGCGTATTCCATTTTTCCTAGTGGATTTACACTATCTGTTCATTTATTGAGAAATGAGTTCGAATTATCTAATCCTGCTTTTCCACCACAGTTTCTTAGAGGACAATCTTGTCATGAAAAAGCTCGTGTTTTGTTCTGAAGGGGATACATGCGCTTACCGATTAGTTACATGATCATAATATCATTCAGAATACTCACTTTGCGTCTCCTTATTCTGCTTTCTACTGCCACCTGAAGTTTCCGCTTGAAATGTATATACATCTCATTTCTGAAATTGAAAAATTGGTTTACAATGATCTCCTTCTATTCTTAGGAATCCAAAGTGACTAACCAAAGTAACTGGAAACAGGGAAGACGTGGTTCATATATTGGATAACCAGATCAGGTCTATTCAGTTTAGTCCGCTGAAGAATTGGAGCTGTGTATTCTCAAAGAAATGTTTTAGTGTGTGGAGAAAGTAGTATATGGTGCAAGAAATAGCTACTGCTCTCTAATTAAAACAACATGCGTAGCCTTTGCACGCTTTCCTACCTTTGCTTCAAAATGGTAAGTCGGAGCTTTTTGCTTTACGATGGTAGTTGGAGCTTCAATTCGGGAATCCCATTTACTGGTTAATTTGCAATTGCCAAGACTCATATTCATCGAGCTATGAGGGTGCAGGACAGCAGTTTTTTATATTTAACTTTCGGTTGTGTCGAATTTTCATTAGGATTGCTTAGTTGTCCACTGAGGAAACATGTATTTTGAGATTATTCTTTCTCAAAGTTACCTGATTTCTATAATGGTCATAGCTATCAATTCAATGTTCACTTTCCCATGTCTACTTACCGCAGATATGAGTCTCCTGACAAAGTAAACTTATCCTAATAAAAAAGTTAGGACGTCTGCTGTCCGACGTGTATTAGAGATTTGACCCGCCAGCTAAACTGTTTATGATCGTATTCATTAGCAAGAATTAGGTTTTCCTTATTTTTGAGCAAGTAATCAGTGTCAGGACCATTGGCTTATAAGAATTGGAATAGAAAATTTGACATATGTTGAAATATTCTCTCACATCACTTGACAATGGGTCCCAAACGCTCTTCATATTTATGTGGTCTCCCTTCATCTATCAATTTAAGCTTTTGGGTTAGACTTTCTAACACCAGTGCTATCTTTTTCTTGAATGTGTGTAGTCAAAATTTCACATGTCCCTCGTAATCCGGCTTGCACGCCGCAAGCTTTTATAATTCGTATATTGTTAGCCTTGGAGCATTGTGAAATTACGCATAGATTTAAGGAGGAAGAAGTCTTTGCACAATGATGCTTGTAAGGATATGTAACACCCAGTGGAAATGAATAAAAAGAATTGGTTGGTGATTCTTTTTCAGTTTCGTTTGAATCCATGATGATGCCCTTGTTTTTTTATTGCTTCGAAGTGCATGACAAGGCTTTACAAGTGTCTTATCTTTTGGGCAATGGAAGATCCTTATGGTTTCCTGATAGAAGACAAATAGCCAGTTGTTGAATAGAACAGAGTGCGTTTCTCATGTGTACTTGGAAAGGTGAGCAATCATGTAGAGTCTGAACATTAGCAGGTCTTTTAACTGCTGGTAGAGGACATACTTTGTCCCTTATTGACCAACTCTTTGAAAACCAAACTAGACCGGCCGGTTCAGCGGGGCACAGGAGCCTGGTCCAGGCCTGTACTACTATGACCCAGACATGGACCCAGTCAAAATAGGATGCTGATCAAACTGGGTGAACTGGGAACTGGTTTGACTGGAGCTGGGAGATATACAAATGAAGAAGATGGGTACGGGTCAAGGGGTTCTACTCCTGACCTGTTTCATAGAAACGCTCAGCCAACTGAGTGGGTGCCTTTATTCATTTACCAAGACTGCATAATTACTTAACCACTTTCGCTACGCAATTTTAAGGAAGAGAATGGAAAATTGCCATGGAGGGAATTTGAACTCATAACCACAAGCTTCATGCCGAACAACCCCCACCATCTCAACTCGGGATAAGTTGGCGCTGAGCATAATGTTTAGTATGAATTCCATGTTCTATATAGTAATAAGTTATATTAACAAACCAGATGGATCAATTGGTTGAACGTGTATGCCAAGGACTCATTTGGTTTAGTCTCCATTATGGTTCGAGAAATAGTGCTATTGACTTGAAAGTATGCGCCTACGCTAGGCGTGGAAAGGTGATTCAGTTTTGCTCTATATTTGCTGAATGGGTTACATAGCTTGGGGCGCTAAAGCAGAAGTTGTGTGTTCAATTAAGATGTCTCAAGCATTTTTTGTCTTTGTTTGGTCTGTGGTGTGAGATTTCTTTCTGTCCATTCGGTAGTGTTCTAAGCTTCAAGTTGTGGAACTCAGACATTTCGATTTCTGATGTTAGCCAATCCAATAACTTTTTGGGATTCTAATTTTCACCTCATGTTGGTCCGCTTCGGTATTGTGTAATGTTCTTTCGAGTGAAAAATGTGACGATGTCATCTCTGCTCCGGAGTATGCGTTAGTCTTTTGAGCTTCTAGCATGTAGGAATACAAAGACTGGCAACCTTTCGGGAAAAGGGCTTGCTCATCTATGTGCCTTTGCCTTTTGGCGTGGTATCGAGGGACAACAAGAACTGCCATTACCCGTTATTTGTTTTGTGTTAGCACATGCCATGCGGACTCGGTTACTGCAACAATGACCTTTACGAAAAAGTTTATGCAGGTTCTTTTCATCAAAAATCATACTGTTCTCGCACGTTGGACTCGACTCAACTTAGTGAATCTCAGGATTTTGCGAGCGCGCGCGAGTCTTGCAAGAAAAACGAAGGCAATGGATGGGTTCCCGTGCATTGTGTGCAGCTAGTAACGGTATTGCCAATCTGCTCAGCTTTATCTGCGGCATTGCTATCAAGAATGGCGGAGGACGGGAACAAACACTACCGAGCACTGCTGCACGTGGCCGAAGCACGGAGTTGCCGGAAATGTTGCGAATTCAGCTCAAGGGGAATGCTTGTAAGATGGCGGAGGGGAGGGTCCGGTCCAGCAACGCAACCGTGGAGTCTCGCGACTTCTACCACTTGGCCGGGGACGGCAGCCAGACGAATCTCTTCCTATCGTGTAGATTCGAGGGGCTTCGTCTCTCGGTCCAAACTTTGTGTCTGAAAAGATTGCTTATTGCCTAGACAACCTTCTTTAAGCTCATGAAATCACACAATACTTCTATACAACTTTGTCTGAGTCCATACATTGTTTCGAAAAACACAGAGAATGTCTGTCTTATCCTCTCTAATGTCAGCAACTTTTGTTTATTATACCGCGTGATCAGCCGCTAATCTTTTCCTCCTCGGAGATGACGCCACGCGATCGCCAGCACGCGGTCACGCGTCGGCCCGAAGCGAATCTACAATGCGGTGGGTGGCGACCATTCAAAAGGGCCCACGAAAAGGAGGGCGAGGGAGGGGGGGCCCCCCACCCTCCTCTCTTTAAATGCCCCAGTCCAACGTGGGAGGGTCCAAAGGTCAAACGCCACGTCGTCAACCGACGACTTTGACCCCCCCGGCTCTCCCCTATCTCATCTCGAGAATCCTCCCCTGGCGTGCGTAGGTCAACAACCTCCCTTCCCCGCTACCCCCCGCCCCCTTCATTATCACGACTCCCACGTCATGGGTGACGCCCCGCGGGCCCCCACCTCCGCCCACCACCACCACCCATCCCAATCCCTTACCGTGCGCTCCGCCGCGTGGGGCCGCGGGATCCCCGGCGAGGGACAGGAGGGAGGAAGCAAGTCAGCGGCCGCGATCATGTGTGGTGGTGGTGGAGAGTCAAGCGGAAAATGACGACGACTCGGCAAATGGTACGATGGGAAGTACTGACGGCTGACTGCACTCCTCTGGTTTAGCCCGTCATCTTTGACTCTCCCCCCTCCTTTCCTTTTTTTCCTCTCTTTCGCTTCCGTTGCTGCCCTCCCTTCTTCCTTCGAATCGTTTCGCACGTCTCAGTACGGTGTGGGGATGCTCTTGACGTTGAAGTGAATCCAATGCGCCCCGTCACATGAGATGATGGTGCGCAAGTGGGTGATGCACGAGGATATGTCTCCCTTTCTTACCGTTTTACCGTGCTCGCTAAATTCGAAATGTCCCGACGAAGGACGGTGTTCATCCACGGTGGATGGATCGGCCGAGTCGAATTCAGAGGATGGACCACGATCGGTGTGGACCGGGTTGACCTATTCAAAGGATGTTATTCCATTCTCTCATGTACATACATGGAGACTATCTATCCAACATCCACATAAATTAATGATCATTTTTCTTTTATAATACTTTTTTCTTGTTGGGCTAAACTTGTTAAGTTAGTATGCTCTAAATTTAGCATTAAAAGTACTTCAAATTACCATCTTTCTCGCACAATCAAGTGACTGATCCGATGATCACTGGAGAGAAGATGGCCATATATGTTCATCGCCAGACCATTTTTTTCACCTGACTTGAAAATGTCCATTTTAGGTCTTGAATGGACAAGATCTCAATCCATGTGCCCCTACTCGAGTGTTCCTATGAGCAGATGCATATGCGCGTGCAAGAAGGCCGAAATCGTGAATCACAGAAGATGAGTATATGCAATGGTTCGCAAATTGGTCGGGCTCGTAATTCGCTTTCGACACGTGTTTGATGTTTTTTCCTGATTTGGCCTGGACCTTCAACCATATTGTCTTTACTTATATGACCTAGTCCCGACATCACAGCATCCGATAGTCAATGAGAGAGCCGATGGGTAAAATCTTCAAATCGAGAGCTAGCAGATCCGCCTGCCTTAAGGTTAAAATCCTCAAATCATGGCGACGGATGCTCTCGACTTTTCTTAATATTGCTAGTTGGGGAATATTAATCTACATAACTTGTACGAGTTGCATGCAACTATTTCGCCATGTCACTTTCGGTTTGGCGATTTTGACACCCGCAAAGATGCGCCACATATTTTAGAATATGTTTCCTAACCAATGTGCATCTCTAGAAACTGTTCCTAACTACAAAAATTCTTTTATCTTTATTTACATTCATTCCCTCTCTTTTTTTTTTCTTTTGTTTGCCAAAGTTCCTAACTACTAACCTCTTGTATTAATGAGCAAAAAATTCTAGTTGGTCCACTTCTGAACAAATAGAGAATCCCACACCTGAAAAAAAGAAAACATTTTTTGTATTTATTCTATTACAAACACTGAAATATATATACCGCTACATATCTGGAGCCTAGCCATTCGGGCATCGCCATGCGAAGCTTGAAATTCAAGGTATACCGAAAATATAAACCACAAACACTGTTCAAAGTTCTAACCGGTCCAATTCGGCATGGTGAAGTAATCATCGGATTACGCAAGGTGATCGTCACATGAAATATCATCGTTTCCTATTTCACCAACCCTTTTAATTCTTTCAAGAAAAGAAAAGAAAAGAAAAACCTTTTAATTCGAAGCTTTTTATAACCATTTTCCCAGCACCCTTTATTTAATCCCTTTATTTTCTATATTTATTTATTTATAATTGGCGGACGTAGCTTTCGTGGCTGACGTCACAGTGCCTGTCATCTTTTTCCAAAAAAAATTATTCGTATTTTTTTTTTCCCGAACGGTGTGATTTGGACAGCCATGCGATGCGGTTGTCCAAAACAGCGACCTCGTTTTGTCTTGATTCTCCCGCGTCATCCCATGCCTTGTTCCATAAGGCTGGGTCAAGCCCTCAATTATAATTAATTAATTAATTAATTAATTAACCGATTGGCAAAAATCCAAGCACACTTTAGTTGCAAAATACCTAATTTTCATAGCTGTCATTTCGGATACAATGTATAATGTCCTTAAATAAAATTCAAAATTTACCGTCACCCATGTGAAAGTACAAACCTATTTTTCAACGACCAATATTGGATTAAGATGATCGCATAAATGTCGTTATCTGAATTGGTACAATTAATTTGGCACCACATGCATTGCATGGGCATTTCCATCATTTCCTCCGTAGTTTTCGTTATCTTGATTATGACTTTTACTCCCATTTTGGGGCCTTGGAAAGGTTGGCTAATGCCGCCTCCCTTTCAATCTAATTAGCTAAAGTTGTAGAGACAATTAGAACAATAAATTCGATCGTGCAAAGGGAAATTTTATTTTTTTTCAATTAATTAGTGAGAGGGGGAGTTTCTTGCAAAGCTAAATAAGCATAATTATAATTAATTAAGTAATTAATTAAATGATTGATTGATTAATTGAATAAAAAGAAAAATAAAAAGGAAAAAGAGTCATGTTCGAGTGCGACACCACCACCTCGGGCCAACGTTGCAAAACGTTTGCGTGATTGATTCGACAAAGTCGTGTCAACTCATGGGATGCGTCAAATAGCTAAATTAATTTGAACCCCACTTTGGCAACTTTTTAATTCCCTCAAAAACTTTCGATTATAATACTCATTAACTTAGGTGTGACCATGATCTTTACGTCCTCCTTGCTGATTTTTATATTGGATCCTCCTCTGTTTATTTGATTAAAAAAAGGGCGATCGAGAGATCTTATCACGACCTAAGTCAATTCTAATATAACCCAAGCTACCGCCCCCACCTAACGCATTTCGCGCGCCGGGATATTATTATCTTACGCAGCTTTTTTGACTCGAGTAAAAATTAACTCCATACGACCGCGTCAAAGCTTAGTAGGATTGATCTAGAAACAAGCCGAAATAACATATTGGATAAAAATTGCTCTCGCGTCCGCCACCCTATACGGGTCGTTCGCCACCCAGACCCCTAGGGTTTCTCTCGACGTGGGCGACACCGGTGAAGCTCCGATAGCAATAGATTGTCTGGTCGAGGTCTTTTCAGCACCGCCTTCGCCTCCACTGTACACGTCGAGCCTGAGCAAGTCCTTAAAACACTCACGGAGGAAATAGGCGGGAGAACCACCCTGGGATGAGAGACCCCGCGCTGTCCTTCTATTCCCTCTCTGTCGAAAAGACAGAGATAGGCAGGGAATTAGGGGGCCTTGCGGTGGTGAAGGTAGACACCACATCAGGACTTCGGTTCTGGCTACTACTAGGTAGGCAGGTATGGTAGCCTCCCGCGCATAAAATGAGTAAGGGTGGATTAAATGTCCAGAGTTGAGTTGACACACCTAACGGCACTGTCAACAACCACAGGTTAACCCAGTTCCCCCGGTTGTTGACAGTGCCGAATATCTTTTCGCAAGACAAAAAGTGAGGGCCTAATACTCTGGAAAGACATTATTATCTTATGCGGCCCTTTTGACTTGAGTAAAGATTAACTCCATACGACCGCATCAAAGCTTAGTAGGATGGATCTAGAGACCAGCCAAAAGAGAAACCATTTAAAAAATTGTTCTCGCATCCTCCATCTATGCGGGTTGTTCGCCGCCCGGACTCCTTGGTTTCTTTCCACTAAGGAGATGCCGGCAAAGCTTCAACAGATATAGATTGTCTAGCCGAGGTTTTTGTGGCACTGCCTACGCCTCTGCCATGCTCCTAAATATATTTTCACAAGACGAAAAACGAGCGCTTAATACTCTGAAAAAACCTCCAACTTTAGCTCTTATCTCAATTCTACCTACCTTTTATCACATAAAAAACCTTCAATTTTAAGTCATGTCCCAACTTTACTCCAAAACTTTCCTTTTGTCCTATAGAAAACCTCAACTTTAAATCCAATCTCAATTATACACTCATTTTTTTTTTATCTCATAAAAAACTTCTAACCTAGTACCAACTCGACCCTAAACTTTCTTTCGTCTCGAAAAAAAATGCCAGCTTTAAGTCCAGTTTGAATTTTATTCTATATTTTTTTGTTCTCATAAAAGATTACAAACTTTTACTTGAATCCCAAATCCACTTTCCATTAACTCTCTGTCAAAAATAGCCCTTAGTTTGTGCTCGTCAATCTCTAGTGCTCAAGTATGTTCCATCTTTAGCAGTCAGAAAGCTCGTGCTTGGAACGCTTGAACAACTCATGCTTGAGAGTTTTTCATCTCTCAGTTATCAACGAGAAATTTCTTATTAATGTACATGTTAGTAGTTTTTTTATGAGACCACACAAATTTTACGGTAAAATTAGGACTGAACGGTAAAATTGGGATAAAGCCGGGAGTGGGGCCTTTTTCATGTGTAAAAATATTAGCATAGAATTAGTACATGATCTAAAGTTGAGGATTTTTTATGCGACAAAAATAAGGTTATAGTAAAATTGGGACTAGAATTAGGATCAAAGTTAAAGTTGAAGGCTGTTTAGGATGTTAGGCCGAAAAATCGAGAGAAAGATGATTATCGTCTTCACCGAAAGGGAGCGTTGCTTAATGACAATCCAAGACGGATCGAATCTCACTAATTAAACGTGATTTTGCAAGTTTCTTTTTTTTAAAACCTGTCCAATCCGTCGTAAGGGGGTTGATAGGTACGTCGGTGTTTGCATGTGGGGGAGTGTTTCAAAGTGGCCAAGCTATTTCCATGTATCGACAAGGAATTCCACTGGTGCTCAATTGATAGTCTAAAACGCTAGATTCCAATTCCGTGAAATGTCACGCGAAGATGGGATTACGTTTTTATAATATAATAATGCGTGTGGATTAAACTAATTCCATTCGATTTTGAGTATTTGGTAAGCAAACCTCACAAATTCGGGCAATCCTTATCGCCTTTTTATCAAATCATTTCGTTAAGAGAGCCAATCGCACAAAGTTGCTTCGTTCGTCTTTCCTCATCTTTCCTTAGTCGTTAGTTTCGACGTCGATTGAATTGTTTTGGCTCATTTATAGGTGAATACATTATAAGCATGGGAATCGAGGTGTCTTTTCGAGCAAAAGAAATGGTTCCAAATAGTTTTTGACAATCTGGAATCAACTGCAAGCTCAAGAGAGAGAGCATCCGAAATCATTTAACGAGATCGCATTGATAAGTCGTTTCACCTTTTTTTCTTTTTCTTTTGTTGAAATTTTGCGTGCCCCTCTAATGACCCGTGTATCTTATGGTCACCGTACCCTTTTTTCTTTTTCTTTTTTAGATTTGCGTGCGTCTCTAGTGACCGATGCGTCATATGGTGACAAGGGATCCAACCCCTTCGACCTCCGAATCTTGCATAGCATTGATTGAGAAAATCTATCCAATATACGTTTTAGGCAAAGAACAAATCTAGACGGTGCCACGCGTTCGAAATCTGTCGTTCTAGAGAAATCAAAACGAAAAGGCCCTACAAAATATTGAATCGCATGGTCCGCAAGACGGTACAACCATGTGTCATAAATTTTTTATTTCCATCTAACTTTTTCTCTATGGTTACCGATGAGTGACGACTCGACCTAGAGCAAACCCTCTCTCCCGCACCCACGAAATAGAAACCCCAACCCGGGGACACGATCTTGCACCCTCCCTTCTCCTTTTTGTTTTTGGCTTTTTTATGTGGTCACCCACAAGCTGATGTATTCGGGTCGGGTGTCGGGTCGGGTGTCGGGTCTATGCCACGCCGACGCTTACGCCTGCGCCTACGCACCTAACTGTACGGCTTCTAGATCTCCTCTTCTTCTTGTCCACGTTATTATTCCTTCCCTATGCAAAAGCCGACACGACAATTTGCATTCTCACCCCCCAAAACTTTGACAAATCTCTGTTGCGAAAACGCCCAACTTTCGCCATCGGAGAAGAAGTTAATCCCTCCGACGACCTAGCGAAAATCCCATATTGAACCCCGTGGGGTGACAATAGTTAGGCGAGATCTTTCGTCAACTCGGTCCGGTCCGAGTTCAGTCCCGACGGACCCTCCCGTCGGGTTTCGACCCGAGTCGGCGGGCGGCGGTTACTATATCGAAAGGCGAAGCGAGGGCAGGGTAGAGACCCGATTCTTGAAGCGCAGTTTTTTGAGTGAAAGTTCAGAACTTTGCGTGCGGAATAAGTAAAAATAAAGGCTCGAATTTGAAGAAATGGAGAGCACTATGATATACCCATAACTATTAACATATACCCGACCCGACCCGGTCGTCCCCCCCTCAATGTCCCTCTCCATCCCTCTTCCTCTCCTCTCCTCTCCTCGCTGCAACAATTACAAGAACTCCCACGTATCATCTATCCCCATCCATATGCAGAAACGTGCCGACCCAACGGGGGGGCGATTTGCAAAATCAGAAAAAGAAAGGGCTGATGAAAAAATTAAACGAAAAAAAAAAAAAAAAAACCGGAAGGGAGCTAAAAATTAATCGGTCACATGGCATTAGGCGCTCCACGACTCTAGAGTGGGAAACCCCGCGAACGACGCGTAATCGAAGCCGCCGGAGCCGGCGCCGGCGCCGCCGACCGCCTCCAAGAACGACAGATGTTCCTTCGCCGCGCCGCCCGCGCCGGCCATCTCCTGCTGCTCCTGCTCCTGCTGCTGCTGCTGCTGCTGGTTGCGGTGGGTCATGGCGTGGTGGTCCAGCAAGAACGCCGACGTGTCGAGCGTAGGCAAGCACCCGCTCGCGGCGGCGGCGGCAGCGGCCGCGGAAGAGGCGACCAAGCGGCCGCCGCCGAGCCTCTGCGGCTCCGGCTTAGGATCGGGGCCGGCAACTGGAGGCCCGCGCCGACGAACCTGGCGCCGGTCACCTGCTGCACCATCTGGCGGAAGTTGGCCGGGTCGGCGGTTATGTAGGTGGTCTGGGACTTCTTGGAGGCGCGCGACTTCCGCTTCGAGACCTTCCCCGACGCGCCGGGGACGGAGGCTCGCTGCCGCTTCGACGCCGTGACCTCCTGGTCGGACCCCATGGGAGCCGAGGCGGGGGCAGCGGCGGCGGCGGCGGCGGCGGCGGCGGGGGTAGAAGGCGCGGGCTCGGAGTTGTGCTTGAGGAAGGGGAGACGACGTCGGGGGTGAGGGTGTCGGAGGAGTTGTTGGAGTTGTTAGAGGTGGTGGTGGTGGCGGCGGCCGTGGCGGCCGTGGCGGCGGCGAAGGAATTCTGGAGGGCCTTGGTGAGGGTCTCGGTGTCGCGGGAGTAGGCCTCGGTGAACCAGGGGTCGATGAAGCCGGGACGGGTGAAGGTCCAGGGGTCAACGCTCATCATGTGGTCGGACGACGCCATTGCTGGGTTACCCTCGAATCGCTCTCGCTCTCTCTCTCACTTTCTACTCTATGTATGGATCGAAGCCCGCCGGAAGAAGCTTATCGAACTAGGGAGAGAGGCGTAAGAGAGGAGGAGAGGTGGTCTGCAGCTGACGAGAGACTGAGAGGGGAGGGGGGTAGTCAAGAGCGGTCAGCTGAAGCAGAGGAAAACTCAGTGCGCCTGTCGCCGTGAAGAAGAAGAAGAAGAAGAAGAAAATGGCGAAATCGAAGGCGGACAGAGAGAGAGAGAAAGAGAGAGAGATGGAGAGGATGAAATGGGGAGGAAAGAGGAGATGGTGGGCTACATTTATATAGGCGGTGTCATCATCTTCAGTCGTATGTAGATAGAGAGGGAGGGAGAAACCGCGTCGTTCGGGGGAGACACGCGTCAGCTTCTGTAGGGAAATCGAGAACCCAATGGGCCAACCCTCACCCCTCACCCTCCTTAACCATGGTTTAATCTCTCTCCCTCTCCCTCTCTAGACTCTTGTTAAATATTTTATGTTCGATTTCACCCGGTTCTTCCCCTAGGGCCTATAGATTTTCTATATTTTCTTTCCAAAAATTATTCGTTCCTTCGTTTTGAAAAATTCACATGATGCAGCACATCGTTATATCATCTTTAAAATGCCGTACATCTGGAATTAATCTAGATTCCATATCATTTTCAATTTTACTTAGTCATGCCTTCTAGAATAAGTCAGAACTCAATAACCCCGTAATTGATCAAATCGTACGAACAATAATTTTAAGATATGTACCATCTATTTCGAGAGATGATAACATGTATAAATTAGGTCGCCTTTGGTCATTTATGTCATCCCTCCATCAATTTTTCTTCTTCTGTTTCTTTGAAGCAACTGAGAAAGTGGGTTTGGTCTGAGAATTCCTATAAAAGGAGGGATGTGGTCGTGAAGCTTCGAGGACAAAATCTAGCGAACTTAAAGGGCTGCCATTTTTAGGATTAGTGCGCTAATCCGGGAATTTTTTGCTAAAACGGATTAGGAATATCTCCCAAGTTCTCCTCCCAGGAGGCAGAAGCGGGGGGCGGGTTGAGTCGCTGAGCTGAGCCCAGCGCGCGAGTCAGCTCCGACAGGCGCCGCCGAAGCCGCGTCGTCGGCGCTCGCCGCTCGGCTCGTTAACGCGTAATCTCGCCTCCCTAGGTGCCTTTTCGCTCCTGACCATTTTTCATCCTTTTCTTTATTATTTTTCTCGTTTCGTATTTTTTATTCCGTTTCTTAATTTTCGCGCCGGAGAAGACCATTTCCGTCAAACCCACACGTACAGCAGCCCAGTGGAACTGCCGCAACGAACGAAAGAAAGAAAGAAAGAGAGAAAAAATCTACTAAAAAGATTTCCAGAACAAAGAAAAAAATAGATAAATATTATAAAGAGAGGTTTAATTTCGACATCAAAAGCGGCGCCCGATTATTCGTGTCCTATTTTGAAAACTTCGGTTCCGAGAATAATATAATATGCATGAACCATGTTAATGACCGTCTTTATAACGCTTGTTGATTTGGAATGGCAGCCTTTTTCCAAAAGCATATGATAGCATAGACTTGCCTAGACAAACGATGCATTGAAGAAATCGTGCAAATCTTTTGATTATTTAAATAAGCACCGCCTTTCGAATGCTCATCACGAAATCGTGTCCGTCAACGAGTTTTCGCTAAATTTGTCCTTGGTCATCGAGCCAAGTCGCTAGAGCCACTGAACCGAGTGTAAATACCGCTTAACGTAACTCTTTTATTGTCTGATCATGTCTGTTTCGAGTTTCGAGCGGTCCTAATATAATTCTACAACACGTAATCCTTTTTTTTTTGCCTACAATGCTTTAGAGTAAGAATAAAGAAACCGTGTTCTCAAAATATTTTATGCACCGCAAATGTGTGATACCATAACTATAAATTTACAGAAAAGGAGACAACAACTCATGTCTGACCTAGTTAAGAAATTTTTTTTTTTATATATATATATTTTAAATGGTCTCTTACAACTTTTAAATTGATTAGTTAAGAAAAATATTTCCATTATCGATAAATAAATTAATTTATGTCTCACTTTTTGTCCATTTATTTTTATAATTAATTAATCTTTTTAAAAACACACCATGTAAGTCGTTAATTTTCAGCAAAACAGACGGATTTGGATTGGAATGCAGTAGCTGTCGATTGACTAATGGCGCTCCAACAGTACGGACAGAGATTGGATTTCAAAAATTAAAATCAAGACGTTAAGATGGAAGACATTGACAAATATCTTCAGTCAAACACCGCGGTTTAAATTTATGTTATTATTATTATTATTATTATGGGGGGCAGAGCGGATGGACGATGGCGATCCTTGTAACTTGTGGCGCTTTTTAAAGGGCGCAAAATTAACTTAAAAATGCCCAAGGCCCCCTGTCCTCCTCGTAAAGAGTTAAAAACCGACGGCGGGGCCCTCAAAAGAGCTGAAAGCGCGTGGGTCCCACCACCCCCGTCTCTCTCCATTATTAATCTCGAGGAATCTCAGTTTTTTTCCCCCATCCTTTTCTGATTTTTCTAATTTTTTAATTTAATTATTTTTCGCTTTTTCAATATATATAATATATGTATACATTATATATATATCCCCATCATCTCCATCGGTGCACACGTCAGATATTCCGAAATCTCCATCATTGGACAGCGACGGAGTGGTAGGCTTGAAATGGAGGGGCTTGATTGAGCTCTTGAAATGGACTAGAGAATCGCCCTCCTCCGTTTTTTAATTTTTTCTTTTTCGGCGGCCCGATTGAGAAGTTTAGGAACATAAGTTTCAATCTTAATTAACGGGTTAATAGTGTCAATCAGATGTGTTAAGAGACCTGTCTATATTGTAGCTTCTGTCTAATGAGTAATTTTGAAAAATGCATTGATATCCGTACATTTCGAGATATTTTGAAAATCGAATCTTGATCGTAGCCTTTCGATGGTCTTTGGTTATGTACCTATAGCTGTCACGTGTTGTCAACGAGTGCCATAGGATGCTTGTCAATTATACTTAATGAAAAAGGGTACATAATATAGGAGAAGAGTACTGTTTTGAATCAGTAACATTTCTTTCGGGTGGGTGTTTGATAAGTAGTATTTCTTGTGTACTCATTATCAGAAAATGTTCATTCTTTGGAATTTGAAAGAAAATGGAAACACTATCCTTGAAGATAATACCCGAGAAGGTGCAAAACTTGGGCGCATTTGCTCTCAGGTGTGCCTAATGCATTTTTTATTGTTTAGTAAACTAAACCTAGTAACAAGGCAAAACCAAAGGGAGCTTTCCGAGCGACACAGGACAAAAGAAAATGTGAAAGATTAAGCTTTTTGAGATGCTATTCTACAATGGATAGGGTTTGGGTCCGCTTTCTTCGCTCGTGTGAATGCACCACATGAGTGATGGCTGTTTAACATGATACGAGCTGCCTAACGGTGAAAAGCACTCGTGCATCGTGACATTGCGCCTACCAATATGAGAGCCTCAATCTAAATCATCACAAGAAGCAAAAAAGCTCTCCCAACAGCAGCTTCGACCCTAGTAGTGTCAAGATTATGCACCCTTTTTAGGGCAAGTGAAGCAAAGCCTAGAACAGGCTTCTATAGGAGAGAGAAATGGTATGGTTTTCGATTGCACACCACTTAGAGGTAAGTGTATTAAAAGCCCTAAGAATAGCCGAAAAAGAGCAAGAAGAGAGTTAGTGGTCCTAGCATTTTCGAGAATGAACAGTCACACTTTATGTAGGAGAGGCTTGAGAGCTGGCTAGGCATCCATTTAGAGGCGCTCTATCCTTGAGTTACGTAGATATTAGGTTATTTATAGATAGCGTGTACGTGTATATATGAATATATATATATACACAATATCGACATTTCACAATTTTCTATCGATTAGCAAAAGAGCACGCGTGTTACTTACAAAACAAAATACTGCACAAAGTATCGAATTCATGGACGCTTCTACAAGTTACAACACCATACTGTAGGATATCAAAATATCAATGTTGAGTTGTCACTCATGAGTAGATAGATGATAATTGTCTGATAATATTAATAATGTAGGATAGTACTATTGATAGATTTTTTTTTTTTTAAGCTTGGGGCAGAGGTGTGGTCTAGAAATGGGGGAGCTAGTGTAGACATATTAGGCAAAAGAACAGGGGCAAAATTAGGGTTTGGTACAATCGCAGACGATGCCGTCCACCCTATTCTCGTTTCAACTTCGTCACCCTACCACCTCAAATTGCACCTACTTGTACATAGATATAGCACGATTCATTTTCGACTAGGACCCGTAGCTAAGGATGAGGTGACCAAAAACCAATTGCAACTAATCACCCGATTTCATCTCTACTAAAACGGCCTCCTATTACAAGATGGCACGGTGGATTACAAGAGATCATTTCCATTTGCAAGTGCCCATTTGATCGCACAACGAAAATCTACCATGTCATGATGTTGGGAAAATCGCCTAATCAATTTCAAATTTACTAAATCAATGCTAATTCAGACCTAACATTTCTAATTTTGAAAGTTTAGTCATGAAATTTTGCACACAATTTCCTCCATTGTATAAATCGTTTTAGTATACTAAAGTTAGTGCCTTTACCGTTATTTGGTGTTTTTAGTAAATTCAAGCATTTTTTTGGCTTAAATTGTAAAGATAAAATTATCGACGAATTTCTTGCTGCTTGTTGGCAAAAGCATTTTTCAAAATCAATCATTTTTCACAAGCCATTTATTTCGTGAAAAATGACAATTTAAAAAATATTTTCTGAAAAATAATCGTTTCTATTGTTTAAAATAATTAATCAATAGAAAATGTGTTCATTATCAATAACAATTTTGTTTAAATATTTTAATAAATGATGGAAAAGAAATTTTGTTCTTTATTTTTTTAAGAATTGCAAACGATCATTTTTAAAAATACTTTTAAATCGTTCATCTCGTACAATGCAAAACAAACGCACCTAATGTAAAATTTACAATGGTGATTGGTGAACCGTGGAATATACACTATTTTTCAGTTTTCTTGTTATGAGTGATATCAAGTAATTTTTGGTGAAAAAATCCCTCTTTTTTTCTGTCTTAATTATCTTTCTTTTTTTGCTGAATTTCTTGTAGGATCTTTCACAAGAAATTGGTATAATTTCCTGTGCAGTAAAAACTTTTTTTGGCAATAAAAACGTTTATCAGGCACGAAGCCATCTTTTTTACCAGGCGGGGGAGGCAAATTCACGTGTAAAAAAAGTCAAAAATCACATTTTATTTCACATAAAGTGCGTCCAGGAAAAAAAAACAAAAGTCGTACGACCGATCGTGACCCCTAGCTCTGGCTACGTCATCGATGATATAAGCTGGACCCCCATTTAATTTCATGCTCCTAAAAAAAAAATTATTTGAAGTTGAAATAAAGTAATACTTACGTCAATTATTAACTTATATATATTAAATTATTGTAGAGAATATATTCGGTACGACTTTATGCTTTGATTGGTATACGGATCACTCCATGTCGTTGGCTTGATTTATTGGATCTTCTTTTTATTTTTTTTACATTTTAATTTTCTCCACCTTGGACAATCAAGACCTTTTGGATACACTCCAACGTCATATAGCACTTCGGGGTACCAAACATTAGGAATCGTTTTCAAAGATAATTTACTTTAAGTCTCCTTTACACGAATGAGAAGGTATTGGATCCACCTCAAATTTATAGATAGAAAAATTTGAATTGTACATGACCCGGCGCTCAAAAATGACATCGGCGTTTGGGCTTTTGTTCTTATTCCATCATCAGACTTCAATTGACCAATCACACCACGATAAAATCAAGTACTCGACTGATAAATACCGTTGCTTTGGAATCTTACCTAAGTGGAGATGTGTGACGTTGCCAAAGGTTGACTCCATTTTCCATTTGGTAATGTGCGAAAATAATGAACTTAGCTAGGCAGTGATTGGAGGCACAATGCATGGGTCCATTTATCCTGATTTGTCATTTTCCGAAGAATTAATTTTCCAATTCTACGAAGCTTTTTCTCCTCCTATTTTGTTGATTTTTTGGGGATGGGTTGAATTGAAGTTAGATTATTTTTATTAGATTGGTTGTGATTGAGGTCATGCGATACGATCACGAAAGGAAATGCCCCTTCTTCCTATTGGCCCATAGAACTTGGACCCAACAACAACGGAAAAATTATTCTATCGGTTTTAAATGTATTGTATAGATATTAATTCAGTTTTAAAATTTTCAATTTATCAAATTTAATCATAAAATTTTATGTAAATCCTTCTAAATCAAATACACTAATATCCCATGAACCAACTATCTTTATGGCCGACCCCCCTTCGAGGCATAAATGAAATCAAATTTATTTGAGACAGATGTAGAAATAGATGATTTGACGAGCTAGTCATCACTGTTTAAATTAGCAATTGTCAACAAAATTGATCAAAATGATTTCATTTGAATTTTGCACAAATATTTGAAAATAATGACAAAATTGAAAAAATTATGATTTGATCGACGTCCATACAATAAATTTAGAACTAATCGAACCATTTCCTTTGCCAATCTATCATGTTATGTGTAATTAAAGGCCGAATGAAAGGATTTGTCCTTTTAGTGTACTATGTGCATATTGCAAAACACTGCTCCCTCACTCACACTGGGACGGGCAAGCTTTGTTTTGTCCATAGAAAATATTTATTTTTCATTCAATAATTTAAATAGTTATAGAACATCGTTACCTAAATCACAGGTCAAAATAATATTGGGAGAGTCTTGATGCGAAACATCCTTGGCAATGCTTATTAGAAATCTAGCTCATAACAAAACATCGAATTCATTGATTTTACGTGACAACGTGATGGGTTTGTAAAATACGAAGTATGATCAACTTATTCAGATGTTTGCTTATAATCCGTTACTGATTAGAAGTTAATAGATAAGAAAGCGCAACATGTGTACAAAATGTAACATCGCGATTTGAATTTAAGAGAGGGTGCCAGCAGACTTAAAATTTGAGACCATAACGTTGGTATAATATTAGAAACTACAGAAAAGAACAAAAAGTTCAAAAGGAAGTAAGAAAGAAAATTAGAAATTAAATAGGAGGAAGAAAGAAAGATCGGGCGAGTGAGGACCAACCGCACGCACGCATCCATCCTTTTATCGATGGCGGAGTAGGAGGGGAGCGGCGTAGGCGTCCCTTTCGCCTTTTTCGAGAGTGTCTAGAAGCCCTTTTTTTTGTTTAAATTTAAAAAATATATATATGCACGTTAAAATATATGTAGAAAAAGAGGGGGGTAAAATGGCGCGAGCGGTGACGAGGAATCCTGACGCGGCGTGACGCGGCGCTGACGCCACCCGGAGGGAGGAAAGTCAAGATGAAAGTGATAAGATAAGGAGGGGGAGGGGGAGGGACGGCGGGGCCCGCCGCCCGAGGTGTCGTGTCGGGTGTGATTGTGGGGGCGGGCGGGATGTGCGAACACCGAAAGCTCCCGGCTCGTTCCCCCTTCCCTCTCCTCACATGCATGCAACTGCAAACGCCACCCCCTAAAAAAAAAAATTATAATAAAAATAATAATAATAATTGAGAAAAACGAAAACTCAGAAAAATATCAGAACTTTGGTGGGGCCCTCCACCGACCTCGGCAGCTCCCCTCGGCTCCGCTCGGCTCGCCCCCCAACTCCACTTCTCTTCGTCGGCTGGAGCTAACCGAGGTTCGTTTTTTACCGGAGCGATAACGATTTTACCGTTGGACCGTGTCGTTACGGTTGAAACCCGAGCGGTTAAAGTCCGACTGTCCTCAACTTCGAATGAGTCCAAAAATAGAATAATTTTAAGGAATTCTTTTTTTTTTTTTTTTTAAGAGTTTAATCGTTACATCAATAATAAGATTAATGAGTCGGGCAAAAATATGCTTGATCGTTATTGATAAAAATCTAGATGTGTTGAAATCGATTTTAAAATCTATTCTTTTTTTAAAACCTCTGCTTATCGTGCAATATTCAATTTTCACTCGAAAAATTTGAGTAATCCGATCATATCCCTAAAGAGCTTTTGAAAAACATTAGCTTGCCCTCCCTATTACTTATCGAAAAAGAAAGACGAGCACTCTCCTAAAACTAATAAAAGGCAAAATTTCCTAAATGATGTGTGCATGTACAATGATGAGTTTGGGATTTAATCGTACATTGAGTACGCGAGAATGAGTTGAATTGCTTATAACATGCTTTCGTGGTTCTCAAGACTGTCCATTTTGAAATTGGCATGCTCAACACTATAAACTAATGGTCTGTATTGAGTTACTTGAGTACGTTGAAAAAGAATGCCCTCCTTTTTTTATCATCTCAAGTGAACAAATGCAACTATGGAATTGAATTCACATATATAAATGTTAGGTCCCTACGTGGTAGCTTCAATTTCGACAATTTAGTCTACCAGGGAAAGATACCAACCACATTTAAGTCTAAGGATCAAAATTAAAGCAATTAAAATAGATAATGACATTGTACGTTGACAATATTTCAATTCAAGGATGACTTAGTTGAAATCGATTTATGGCTATTTTTCTTCCAAGGTTGTATAATTACAAAATGTCATAATGAAAACTTACAAAAGAAAAAGTACATGTTTTACGAAAATGACTCAATCTGACAATGATACAACACTAATAGCCAAGGCAAAAAGGTGCTAAATAATGTGCAACTCCTAGTAGACTTCTACTTTGATGAAAGGGGTTGGAATGGCACGAATTGTGCGCAAAATAAGGAGAAAGTTTCCCTATATCATATATTCAAAATTGAAACCACCTTGCAAAGGTTGTCTTTACATGAAGTAATGGATATTATTATCAGCATCAATACTATCATACTAAGCGTGCTTTTGTGGGAGAGCATTACCAAAAATATAAGCACATAAATAGGTCGAGTCTAATATGGTGCCTAAGTCCTCTTGAACATTAATAGAGCTTAAACGGGTTGCAAATTAAGGGTTATTAGGTGAAACTGAAACAATTCAAAAAAATTTATCTCGTCTCATGAATAACTCAAAATCCTAATATTAAGAGTAAAAAATCCATCATTCTAAAGAGCACGAGATCACCATATATAATAATGGGTACTTTATATCCGTGGACCCTAATCAAACTATTAATAACATCTCCACTTTTTATTTATTTCATAATTTAGTCCATAGCACTTAGTATAATCTCGAAAATCTCCAAAACGGGCTTTCAATTTAGGGTCCTCCCTCCCCGACTAGCAAACAAAAACCTGCGCGGGACACGCTTTGACTTGTCGAGTCAAATCCAACAGTACCCAAAAGTCAACGATGGGAACGCATAACCAAACCCCTCGCCCCCCCTTCCCACAAAAAAAAAAAGTTCTTTCCCTTTTTGAATTTTTTTTTTCGAAACGAGCCAAAACAAGAAGATAAATGCAAAAATTACAAGTAAAGACCCGTATGACTCAGTCACCAGTGCAACGCCACGTACTCGCCCACCTGTCTAAATTCTAAAACTCTAAATTCCTTGTTAGGTCGAGACCTCCAACAACCTAAATTAATGCCGTTTTCCGTTTTAATTCTGGTCGGCAACAGAAATTGGGTCTTCACTGGCCAAGGTCAAAGGGGAATTTCTCATGGTCCATCAAATTTTGTTTTTTTTTGTTTTTATATAAGTGGAGGATAATAATGTCGTTATATGTTTATCTTGTTTTTGTATATGGTGGTTCGGCAGTGGCTTATATCGTAATTGAATATGACATGTACAAAAATAGTATCTCGGGAGGCTTCCTCCAAAATGAAGTGGATCGACCTCAATGGAGAGGAGAAAGGAGGAGATTAGCATTATTTGAAAATGGTAATCCTATCCCTATTGCTATGTATGTGTAGGATGTCGATAAAAATCAGAAAAGGTACAACTAACATGGACTAATGAGGGTGGTGCTTCGAGTTAGGGGTCGGGGTGAGCGATTGAATTGATTGGACCGAACCGAACTAGTCTTAATAATTGGTTTTAGGAATATTCATAAGGGGGTCAAATGGGTCTTGGGTTAAAAAATTGAAGAACTGGCCATGAACAATTCGTTTCCCAATTTTAGATTGTCAACCTCCTTTGTCCAAGTTTCAGCCTTTTCTTTTTCTTTTTTCTTTTCACGTTGGAGATGGGTTAAAAATTTGGAAAGGTTAGGGACATGCCTTCACTACTATGTCATGAATTACTCACATGGTACATTTCCTAGGACTATAGTGTTATAAATTAAGGTTATTCCCGGCCCTCTAGTC
Organism: Eucalyptus grandis; assembly: GCF_016545825.1. Classification (NCBI taxonomy): domain Eukaryota; kingdom Viridiplantae; phylum Streptophyta; class Magnoliopsida; order Myrtales; family Myrtaceae; genus Eucalyptus; species Eucalyptus grandis. The sequence goes on from NC_052622.1 coordinate 20,666,947, forward strand.
CACTTTGGAATGGCTGGGTCAATTATTGATTTCGATAAGATTCGGATTCTTGATTTGAAGTTACCCATCTCGTAATGAAAAGTCGTTTTTCTCAGGGAAGTGATAGCGTGAGTAGGAATGAAAAGTCGTTTTTCTCAGGGAAGTGATAGCGTGAGCTTATTTGAATGTTTAAGAAAATCGTACATGAAACTATTGCCATTTTCATATATACTTGAATGTAGAAACATCTTTTTTTTTTGGGAGGGGGGTTTATTGCCAAAAACTAAAAAAGGAAGGGGATGGCGTGCACAGAAAAAAGCAGCTCTCGTCCATAAAATGCCTTTTAATTCCGAGACGTTGATGCCACTCCCACTCCAGCACTTAATATCGAGTGGGCCTAATTTTTGTTTACCCTTCTTTTCAACATTAGCCTCACGACTGCCTCCTCTTTTTCCTCTTTCTCTCTCTCTCTACCTTTTATTTATTTTTTCCGTATCAATTTGGAAAATATTTTTTTTTTCATTATTCAAGATATGCCGCCATCACTCGCGACTCTCTCTCTTTTTCCGCTTCCCTTCTCTTTTTCGATATCAAAAGGAGCTCAATCGGATTTCGCTAGACTAAATCCCCCTCCCAATAATCTAAGCAACATTTACACGGGACGGCCCCCTCTTTTTTTTTTTTTTTTTTTTTTTTTTGCACATTTTAATATACACAATAATAATAATTTTTTCATAAATAATATGATTAATATCGTGATGAAACCCAAACTGTTATACTCATTGAGAAATTTAACTCAAAATTAATTTTTAGTCACAAAATATCCCAAATAAATACACTCGTAACATATTTACTTTTCGTTAATTTTATCATAAAATTACCAAATTGGATGACACATAATAATAACTCAATTTGCATGGTAAGTTTACATGGAAATCACTATCAACTTATGATAAATTTGTCACAGATATATAGTCTAGGGTATTTTAAGTTAACGTGCATAAACACGTGTTCTTTTTAATAAAAAGATTGTGCTCACTTGGAATTTTTTTATTTTTTTTATAAAAATATTTCTATCTCGATGGAATGGCCTTCACTTCACTTAGAGGGCTTGACTCACTCTGAGGTTGGTCCTCCACGATGAGATCATGTGTGAATCTTGCTTTTTCCTATTCAAACCTTTCTTTTTTTCTCTCTTTTCGGGTCATTTTTTATTGAGTTTTATCTCCCTTTTTTTCCCCCTTCGGACTTCAAAGAATGTAGCCATCAAGCAGGCTTCCTATTCATTTCCAAGGCCGTGCGATGCAATCTTTCTTATCTCCAACTCTCTCCCTTTTCCTCTCTTTTACGGACATGGGGATCAAAAGCAGGGCGCTTGGTGGGCCACAAGCACTCCAGAGGTAAAAGCTCGAGATCGATCGGTGGTGGGATGACGAGGAAAAGTGCGTCCTTGGGAAGCTTGAAAAGGGCAGCGAAAATGATGCCTGATTTTTGCTTTTTTTGCGTTTAGCACAAGGAAGGAATCCGGATAAAGATGGGGGGAAGATCGAAAAGACTGAAAGGGCACGGCAGCACCACCCAGGAAGCACCCCCCTCCCCCTCCCGGGACGGGTCTCTTTCTACGAAGTGTTTCTAGAAACAGGATCCCATGTTTTTCTTCCTGAGTGGGTGGGTCCGTTCGTGGGTCTTTTCCAAGTCCGCTGCTGGACACAGCTGCAGCTGGAGGGACGAATAAAGGGCGGTCCTTTCGGGTTGACTTTGAAGTTGACGGAGCTGTGTTTCGATGACGATCTCGTTGTGTTCAAGGGTGGTGAGCCTGAAGGTGTCGAGAGGAAAGTGTCTGATGCGATGCTGCTCGGGGAATTTCATGCCATGCCAGGCTTTAGGCTTTAATCCCATGAAGGCAGGAATCTGTAATATGCTGGCCTGGCTAATGAATATGCTGCTGCTGACGTGCTAAGAATCCCTGGTTTGAAGGATGGAGAAATTCCCAGTTTTAAGTACCTGTTGGGTTCCTTGCGTTCCGGGAAAGGTGATGGAGAAGGAGGGTAAAGGCGTTGATGGATCGAATCTTTGTGGAGAATCGCCGGTAGGAATTCGAAGAATCGGTCTTTTTCACAGCTAGGCTGCAGCTCATAGCTGCTGTTTTGACCGGCAATGCATGTCATGTCCAGACAAGGATATAACTACAGTCAGGGTCCGCCTGAACATGACACGATCAATAAATATATCAAACCGTTTCAATAGGAACATGATGTGTTTATACGATAATTCATATGACATGATTAACACGACTATTTAACATGTTAACATTTAAGTGCCGATAGCAAGATTTGAGCAAGGTGAGAATGATGGAGCGAGTCACTAGCAGAGCTGAGTTGGGGGTGGTGAAGAATATTGTGGTCTGTGAGGTGAAGAAGAAAGGAAGTTATTGGTTGTGCAAATAAGGAGGCATGAACGTTTTGTTGAGTGATATGATGGAGTTGGAGTAGTCCAAATCTATTTTAACTAGGGTTTTTGTGACATTGGTGTTATTTTATTATATAATTTTAAGGATTAAGAAAAACCTTTTTAGCTACTAGTAACATACATATTAATACGTGTTTAATCAGGTTAACTAATTAAATGGGTTGTTTAAGGACAATTTATACCAAACTCAACCTACTTAGTTATGTGCCGTGTCGTGTTGTATAAATGGACGATGTCCAATATTGTGAGGTGAAGGAGAAAGGAAGCTATTGGTTGTGCAACTGACGAAGCTTGAGAATTCTGTTGAGTGAATTGATGGAGTTGCAATAATCAAGGTATAGTTCAACTAGGTTTTTTTGTGACATTGGTGTTATTACATTATAAAATTTTAAGGATTGAGAAAAACCTTTTTAACTACTAGTAACATACATGTTAATACATGTTTAATCATATTAACTAATTAAACGGGTTATGCAAGGACCATTTATACCAAACCTAACTTGTTTAGTTACGTATTGTGTCGTGTTGTGCGAAAGGACCATGTCCAATTCCATGTCCAATTCCATGAGGCGAAGAAGAAAGGAAGCTATTGGCTGTGCAATTGAGACCTGAGTGTTTTGTTGAGTGAATTGATGGAGTTGGAATAGTCAAGGTCTAGTTCTTTTTTTTTTTTTTTTGAAAAATAGTCAAGGTCTAGTTCAACTAGAGTTTTTGTGACATTGGTGTTATTATATCATAAATTTTTAAGCATTAAGAAAAACCTTTTTGACTACCAACAACATGCATGTTAATACGTGTTTAATCATGTTAACTAATTAAATGGGTTATGTAAGGACTGTTTATGTCGAACTCAAACCTGTTTAGTTACGTATCATATCATGTTGTGCAAAAAGCCCATATCAAATATTGCTAGCCGTATGTGTCGCACAACATTGCAAGCTACTGGTGCAATGATTTTCCTTCTTCCAAAGATAGCAATCAAGGGGGCCGACGGTCAGTGCTTTCTGCTTGCATTATATCTTGGTTGCTTCTGAGCAGGGCAGGTTTTATTTGGATGGCCTGGATTGACGTTTATAAGCTCAGGGGCAAATCCAATAAATATAAGTGTAGTCCTTGGTGCATTACTTCTTTTTTTTCTTTCGAAATGGATTGTATGCAAACTGTTTATTTTAAGAATAGGCTGGACAAAAATAATTGCACTTTTTCATCATAACAAGTATAAAGTAAAAGATGTATGATCCTGCAAATCTAATCCGAATACTTTAAGTAACTAAATTAATAATAAATATTTAAGAACCATATCATTTCGTGAATCACCGGTAAAGTCACTTTGATTCTTGATGAATAGATAATGTGGGACCACTATTATGGTTAAAAGCTAAAACCTTTTGAAGTTCAAATGTGGCATGGAATTCTTTCTACTATCATTTTAATTTAATACAGAAAAGCTTCAAAACGGATAATAGAAATTTTTTCTTTGATAGAGAACACTCGAGTGCTGAAATCATTTGAAACCTTCTTTGGAAAAAAAGGTTACATAAGACATCTGGTTGGCATGATTCTCGGCACCCTCATCTGCCACTATTTTTGGTAAAAAAATGGAGAGTAATTCATGATACAGATAGCAGCATCAGCTACAGCAGAATCGGAATGGTTGTAGCCAAGCGCTGGGCCAGAGAGTCCGGTCGACAAGACAGGCAAGCTATCTTGTGGGACTTCTGTATCCTAGTTGCTGCCTAGGGAGGACAGCTTTATGTAGGAAGGCTGCACCGGATTTCAAAGCATGATGAGAATGAACTCATGATTAAAAAGGGCCAAGCAATGAGTTGGCATCATCTCCTCTGCTTTCCACTAAGGAGCAGCCCAAGCCAAAACCGATTCTTACAGGTTCAGGCCAAAACTTTCTTCTTTTACATCAGGTCCAGGGCCCTACAGCTTGGGACCCCCGGCAAGCCACCTTTATGACGCCCAAAGGGGACATGAACCATTTCATTTCACAGAACAAGTCGTGTCATCTTACCTCAAATTATTAGTAGAATGCATTTTCCTCATCTCAAGTAACAAATAGGACATTGTGCTCTAGATACCAAAAATTTAAACGGACATGACTGGATCAATAATTGACTATTGCATGAGTGCAGAACAAAAACCCCCTGGGTCAGGTGGTCTGTTTTGATCTTATGTTTTTTAAACAAGGCAAACGAGAATATCAATCTTGGGTTGCTGCTCCTTGGTTCAGCTCTGCGAACCGCATGCCAACCCTCATTGAATGCTTTAGAAACTTCTCAGCACATCGGTTGACGCAGGTCTCCTCTTGCTTTTGCAAGTTCTTGTGCTTGAAGGAGTCCACACAATCGTTAAAGCATCTCTCGACAAGGGAGTTGTACATTCTCAAACTGCAAATCGGGATACGGAAATTTTATGATTACACTTCTAATAATAACAATCAATCTAGTCAAGCTGAGACGCATTTGGTGCGCGAAAAACAAAAAGCATGCCTCGAAAAAGGGTTGCATAGAACTACAATTACTTGCATAGCGGCAAGCTGCATACAAATAGTGCTTAGGAATTTGCGACAGCTGATGGCAATCACAAGGTCAGTAGCAGCAGCACAAAGAGCACACAACCATAGAGACAGTGCTATACAAATTCTTAGAAGTAGATCAACTGCATAATATTAAGGATTTTGTGAAGGAGTATCTCAATAAAACACCTGTTTAAGAAAAGTTGGTAATTTTTTATTCACCGCCTCTCTCGTGTTATGTGTAATCAATACATTAAAAATAAAAACATTTCCATATACTAAGTATACTTAACAAGTGTCTTGGGCACTCACTAATAAGACCCATGATATAACTTTATTTCACAGCAAGCGGCCATCCACGACTTAGTCTAATGGATCTACATACAAAGAAACAAAGACTTAAGTATCGAATAGTTCTTGCATCGTAGAAGTTACAATTCACTGAATAACTCAATGATTATAATGGGATTTTGTCATTTCATTTTTCAAATAAACTTCCAAACAATTGTAGAGAGAAGCCAGAAGACATGGAAAACGCCAATCACCCACATACAGTGTAAGTTATTTTCCCCTAATCAGTCACCCAACTTGGTGGATTCATCCTCTTCCTTAGACCATGCAAAGAAAATCCAGAACAAGATTGATGAGTCTGTAGAATAAAGGATGGGAAATTTGTTTCTGCAGGCAAATGTGAGAGATAGTTAAAATGAACGTAGTAAGTTTTGGGCCAGCCCATTCCCAGCTCCTGTGAACCTGTCAGGCACTAAACTCCTACATCCATCCTTCCCTCGGCTTTTGGGAGCTCAACCAAGACCAACTTGTGCAACATGCTATCTTCATTCCGAATCCAAGTAGGTAATGGCGTGCAATTAATGTCAGCCCAATATTGCATAGCATATCTTTACACTTTGATACAGGCCAGAACTTTCATACAAAACACAGGATGAATGAAGTAAACAAAAGTTCTTAAGCAATAACATGGTTATAAACAACTTCCATGTAGCCAATTCATTGTTAAAATGAATAGCAAACAGACATGACGATAAAAAGAAAAACTCTACTGGATATGAACTATGATGCCCACAAATTTCGACAAACTTAACAAGAATCCAGGAGAGAAAACAAAATGCGCATGTCGTTCCCAAAACGTCCAGAAGCAGCACGCACGCTACACTGGTTTTAAAGGAGAACATTTCTTATAGCTTCACAAGAACATAGAGCTGCAAAAGACAAATCCAGATGCAACCCTTTTTCGGTAAGAACATAGGCAAATGTGAAGCCAAATGCATAGCGCACCCATGTTGATAGAGAACCATCACATTTACAGGTCCGAACCGGATCTGCTTAGCACGATTTCTCGGCCAGACAAACGACAATTGAAGAAATTCCACATTGCAGGAAGTAAAAGAAGCTAGTAAGCTTCATATAGTGAAATGTCAATCCCCCATCACTCCTTCAAGAACAAAACACAGCGAAATGCGAACTCTCCATCCTCGACTCCCCAGAGTATGAAATCGGCAGGTAAAAAGGGGAACTTTTAAGAGACCCGCCAAACCCTTTAATCCACATTAGCAGATACAAGTGGCAAACCACACCAAGCTGATACGGAAGACCCGAGATGATTGTTTAGAACTCGAACTAAAGCACTCGAATCACGCAAGGCTAATTCCTTCGGGCATAACTACGCGTCCAGCGAAGAATGGCGAACTACGAGTGAGGTTAAAGAAAGCAAGAGATGGAGGCGGGAGGGAGAGAACCTGTCGCGGATCTGGAGCTGGTCGATCATGGAGGACATTCTAAGCTTGTCTTCCTCCGGAAGATTGTCCAGGTCGCCCATCATGCTCTTGTCCATCTCGCCAAAACTGAGGTATGCCAAGCTCCCTCTTTTAATCGCCGCGGAGATGGGTTCGCGCGGGCGTCGGAAAACGAGATAGTTCCGGCGGGGGCGGCGGCGGCTCGAGAGTGCGACGGTGCGGTGTGAGGCAGAGGAGAGAAGAGAGAGAGAGAGGCGGAGGCTGTGGGTTTAGAAGAGAGGTAGGGTTCCTGGCTTCGCTTTTTCACTGTAGAAGGCGTTTGTTTGCTTAAAGATGAATTATTCGAAAAATATTAATTAATTAATTAATTAATTAATTATTTCTAGCGAAATAAATAATATATTTAAAAATATTTTTTAAATAATTCATCTTCAACTACAAAAGCCATATTACTATATTACCATTTTATTTAATTTCTACGTAAGTATCTACTCTAGTTTTTTTTTTTTTGTTTAAAGTTCTAGTAATATTTTAATAAACTCAGGTTTTTAACAAAGGCTGTAACTTAAAAATTAAACAGATGTTGTCTAAGATTATCAAATGCGTTATTTCCCTAAAAGATTGTTCAAATGATGGTTCTCAAATTATTAATTGCACCTCGAATCTTGATCAGTAGATATCTATTAAAAATCCTAGCCCAAATGTTAGATTTTGGATTAGATTGATGGTATTATATGTTGCAATTATTATTATTATAATAAGTTTTAATGGCTCAACATCAGTGAAAACGTTTTCCCTCCCTATTCTTCTTGAAGATACCGTTAACATGTGCTTTTATGGATGGCGACAAACACTTTCTTAGTCAAGAAACAAGGAATTCTTAAATTGCCAACTCCTAGCGTTTGACATCTTCTTGGGCCAAATTTCATTTAAAAGAGAACTCAACACTCTTGACAACCTTCATGTCCCTTGTGTTTAGCTTCTTCTCTAAATAAAAAATGGTGGATATCCAATACCACCACTACATAACCACGTAAAGTGAACTTCATCAAGACCCAACTTGCTCAAATACAGTAAGGCCTCGTGACAGAAAACACAATGGTCACCACCGCAGACACCGAACATGACCAAGTGAGCGAATTGAGAGCATTCGATGAGACTTAGGCTGGAGTCGAAGGCCTTGTAGATGCCGGGATCACCCAAGTCCCCCACATATTTGTCCGGCTGCCTGACAGCATGGCCTGCGGTGATGATCGCGTGGACATCCCGGTGATCAACCTAGGATGCGCAAATGCAGGCCCCGCCTGTCATGAGGAGACAGTGCAGAATATCGGGCAAGCACTGGGAAAATGGGATTTCTTCCAGGTGATCAACCATGGGGTCCATGAGAGCCTCTTGCAGGAGGTGATAGAGGGGTCACGCCGGTTCTTTGAGCAGAATACAGAGGCCAAGAGAGGATTATACACCAGAGATTTTACGAGAAGGGTCATGTACAACAGCAACATGCCCTTCATAATTCGATAGCCGCTGATTGGAGGGACAGTATATTTTGCTCCATGGGACCAGAGCCTCCCCGGCCCCAGCAGTTGCCCGAAGCTTGCAGGTGAGCCCTTCTCTGGCGTCTTTCACCTTTCAGAAAGGGGAAATTTATGAACAAATTCACAAAGTGAATTGATAAAGATAGTTTGCTTGCATTGCCTTCGTTCATATAGGTGCAAGGTGACTGCTTTTCACTGAATAATACTTGATAGCCTTTTTATTTTATTTTTTTCCTCCTTGAATCAAGGGCTAAACTAGCAAGTGAATGAAACTTGAGTTATTCACGTACCTTTCCATTACAATGGCGGGAATAGGATGTGGTTGTTTCGTTCTTTTTGGGCAGAAAATAGGATGTTCGTTGATGGTTGACTCTATTTGCATTCTTGCGATAGCAATACCAAGCTTTTGCCCCTGAAATTGATACAAAATACCAATGCACTTTCTGGCGTTCTCCAGGAATCCGTCCAACCATACTTTTACGGCATCAATTTTTTGATGCATCGAAAATTCTCTGGCAGAGAAATACTGACGGAGTACTCAAAGCATGTGATGAGACTGGGTTCTTGTCTGTTTGAGCTCTTATCAGAAGCGCTAGGACTCCACCCAAATCACTTGAAGGAGATGGATTGTGGAAATGGACACTCGATCATGTGCCACTACTATCCGCCATGGCCCCAACCCGAGTTGACCCTGGGTGTGACAAAGCATTCAGAGAACGACTTCCTCACAATTCTCCTCCAAAGTCAAATTGGAGGACTTCAAGTGCTTCACGAGAACCAGTGGATCAACGTTCCTCCAATTCCTGGAACACTAGCGATCAACATCGGAGATCTTTTGCAGGTAAGTAGCTTTGGCCACATATCATTGTTCATCTCTGAGCTTCTCTAAAACTGTGTTTTGATTGGTCGACACACTGGGATCCTCTTCTCGCCCTTTATTACTGTACTTCCTCATGTGCTAAGCTAGTTAAAGCTCTTAAGAATTAACCAAGGCATCTTCCCTAGCAATAACAAAATTTCTTCATAATCTGACCTCTCTTTGGTAGGATGAATCTGCATTTACCATTCCCGAATGCCTTGTGCATCAAGTATGCTAACAGAGCTATTTGACTCATCCAAACTTGATATTAACTTGGTTGTATCATGGCAGCCCTCACATGGACAGGCTCAAAATTGTGTAAATGAGATATGTATGTGAAGCACTTTTCACAGGAGCAGTAAATGTGGGTCCTAGAAATTCTGCAGTTTTCTGTAAACATCAACATGAAGATTGCAATCATAGAAGTATTTAGAATATATACTCATTCATTTCTGACCTGACAACTGACAGACTGAGAATGGTTCACTAATTGTTGCATGCGCAGCTCATAACGAATGACCAGTTTAGGAGTGTCGAGCACCGAGTCATGGCAAACAATACTTGATAAGATGTGATGCTGTTCCTTCTTGGTTCCAAGGAAGGTATTAATTCTTTGATGTTGCTTGTCTAACAAAGATACGACTAACAGATAAAGATTCCTCACTGATGTTTTGTTGCCTTGAACATATAATAAGTACAGGATGATGGTTCATTTTGTTCTTATCTTTGCTTGAGAATTTGATTTTGCATTCTACATAACAAGATTAAATGACTGAAGTTTATGTTATGCTAATTAATAGTTTAAATGAAGAATTTTGTTCTTGGTGCTCACAATGGGGATGGGGAATGCAATGTCATAGAGTGGAGTGCTGTCCTTATGAAAGCAGGGTAGGGCAAGTCACAACTGAATTCACTCCCAGAACTGCAAGGCTAACCAAGGCTAACTAGTTTTTGCTTTAATCATGTGGTGGTGCTACGAGATAGCGATAATTGGTCTTCCCTGGCTTGGCTCGCTTGGCACGCTAGATTGTGACTATATGAATAAAAAAAGGACCTCTTCCCTCTTCTAAGGGTGGACAAAGACTATCTCTTTAATAGTATATTCCCTCCCCTCCAAAGAGAACATTAGGCAATTAAATTCTTCTTCTAACGCTTACAGGTCACTAAGAGTTAGGGCTTTTCTCTTCTAGTCACACCACAGAGAGGAGACTTTCTAACACTAGAAACCATAAACCGGAATTCCTATCATAAACTCTTTCTTTTTTCTGCAGACCTATTGATGGACCATAGATGCGATCCACGGATGGCCATTTATGGTATAGAAGAATAGATCCACCATAGATGCGAACCGATCCGATCGCTATCTAAGAGAAGAGTTGTAGTTCTTCTATAAAAAAGGGCAAGGGGAGAAGATGTAGCAGCGGCAGGGCAAGGGGAGAAGATGTAGCGGCTTGCCTAGATCTGTGTACGTAGAGGTCGTCCGTCGGTCAAACCAACGATTCTCGTCTCAAAGGTTTAGAGAGAGTCTTTTTCTTTTTCCGGTATCGGGACAGGGCGAAAACGAAGATAGGAGATGGCCCTTTTCTTCTTATCATTTTGCTGCCCCCCAACCGAACCGAGTCGGATATGTGGCCATTGCTTGGCAATTGCTACCGTGCCCACGTATGCCTACAATTTTCTTCTCTTTTAGCTAGTAGATTTGCCAAGTTCCCCCACATAAGCAAGTCCACATAGCTAACATTTTCCTAAAAAAAAAAAAAGTTAAACTTGAATAATGCAAATTTTGAATAATGCAAATGATGACCTTGACGGAATTCCAGTGCTCTACTTAGAACATTGGGCACCCATAATTTACCCCAAAAAAATAATTCAAAATAATTTACATTTATCAAATAAAAAATAAAATAATTAATAATTATTAGGGAGAGAATTTAGTTTACTTTTAATCAAAATAAAATAAATTTGTTTACTTAGAAAAAAAAAACTTACTTGAGTTTTAAATCCCAGTGCTCTAATTAGAAGATTGGGCACGGAAATAGGCATAGTTTGCTTAAATTTACCCAAAAAAATTAATTCAAAATAAATTGTTATTAATCAAAATAAATTCGTCAAATAAAAAGTAAAAAATTACTAATTATTAGGGAGAGAAATATAATGGCACTAGATTAATCTAGAGAAACTATACAAAAAAATTATGAGATTTCTGGTGCGTACCTGACCAAGTACCAGCAAGCTAACCAAGACTTGAGAAATAAATGGATTCACCAAGATCCTAAAATAAAAATAAAAATTAAAGATCATTAATAATCCAAGAAGATAATGATGATCCATGAATAGGTTGTTTTTGCCTGTTGTTTAATCAAATAAATGGCATGGCATGGCATGTTTCTTGTTAAATTTACCCAAAAAATTAATACAAAATAATTTACTTACGTTAAGTCCTTGGTTTACTTTTTTCCACTTATTAATCAAAATAAATTCATCAAATAAAAAAAAATAACTACATAACCATCCCTAACCCGTATCCATAAGAGTAGGCATATGGAAATCATTTCTACTGTAGTAACTTACCTCCTTCAAGCCCCCACATATTGCTAACCTTTCATCATAAGTTTCTAAAAAAAAAAAGAAGAAGTTAATGATACAAATTTTGAATAATGCCCTTTCATCCTAAGTTCGTTAATGATACAAATTTGATGGAAATTTGATCGAAGCTTGAAGCTTAAAACAAAGGATGATTTGATTGAAGCTTGAAGCTTAAAACAAATATTTAGTCTACTTTTAATTTAAAACAAATATTTAGTTTACTTTTAATCAAAATAAATCTCTAGTAGAAAAAAAAAACTTGAGTTTTATTCCCAGTGCTCTAGGGCATTTAGTCTACTTAAATTTACCCAAAAAGATTAATTCAAAATAATTTACCAATTTACTTTTGGTATAGTTATTAATCAAAATAAATTCATCAAATAAAAAATAAAATAATTAATATTAGAACATTTAGTCTACTTAAATTTACCCAAAAAGATTAATTCAAAATAATTTACCAATTTACTTTTGGTGTAGTTATTAATCAAAATAAATTCATCAAATAAAAAATAAAATAATTAATATTTAATAATTATTAGGGAGAGAATTTAGTTTACTTTTAATCAAAATAAATCTCCCTTTACTTAGAAAATAAAAACTTGAGTTAAGGAAATCCACATGGGCACAGGGCACGGCATAGGCATACTTGGGCACCGGTGCATGCCCATGGACATGTTTAGTCTCCTTAAATTTATCCAAAAAAATTAATTCAAATTTATCTCTAGTTATTAATCAAAATAAAATTTTCAAATAAAAAATAAAATAATTAATAATTAGTAGGGAGAGAAATATACCTGTAGATGTCTTTGTTCACAACTCAAAACCCTAGAGAACAAGAAATAACAATTTGAATGAACTCATGTAATTTGCAACTAAATTCATCACATTGCAGTCTCTCTGCTTCAACCCTCACATTATAAGATTGTTAGAAAATTTTGGATGTGTGTGTGGAAGCATGGTTTTAGTTATAGTTTTTGGTTAGTGACGTGTGCAAGTGTATGGTATATTTTGTAGAGGATGGACAAGGGACAAGATATGTAATTGAAGGATATATAGGACATGGGAAAAATAGTTTCATTAGTTGAACAAAATAATTTTACAATAGTTGAAAGGAAGTGTTGGTGGAGGAGAGTATTATCTCATGCTTCTCTCACTCTTTTACATTTGTTGTTTTGCTACGCTCCCCCTCTTTTTTATTTATAGGGACTAAATACAACATTCTAGATTTATGTGGAATGTTGTCCACCTAGGCTTATTCTAGGAAATTCTAGATTGTAGTTTATCCATTCTTCTTCTAGAGATTTCTACTACATATTGGATATTTTCAGCCACAATTTTTTAACCATCCAAAACTTCATCTAGGGAATTCTAGAAGTTTAGCACTCCTCGTCCTCTTTATTTTCCGACCAGAAAATCGGTGGGCGTAACATCCTTTAAATCTTGACCGCAATGCCTTCACGTTGTCACGCTCCATCCGCCTATAAAGCATAGTGTAATCAAAGAATCGAACCCTCGCGAACCCTCCCACGTTCTCTTTCTCTTTTATCAAATCGACGGCCCATGATGATTATCTCCTTTATTCGAACGAAAACTTAAAAAGGATTAAAAAGGATTCGAGTGGAGTGGTGGAGCATGTGATTTAATTCGATACAAATCGAAACAACTTATGGAAGCTCGACAAGTTAACATGCCACTAAATCTGAACCCTCTTCGTGAGGTCATAAAAGCATACCTCAGGACCTAAGCAAGTTCTTAAACTGCTCCACCCTGAATCGGGCATCCCAGGGTTCCCAGTTAGCCCCATTTATGGGGTTTAACTGGGAAAACGGGATAACGTTCCCATTGGGCTTCCCCGCCAACCCCTCCAAGGAAGGGGGGCCCACCTCAGATCCCCGTGAAACTCTTCTCCTAACATACTAGGCTGGGTTCAGGGAAATGAAGAGGCCCGGGTAGCCCACTCACGTCTCTACTTTTTTTCCCAAGTCATATCTCGAGGCAGAGAATTCCCAATATTATACCTAACTATTTTCGGCCCATAAGGATTAAAAATGGGAAAAAGATAAATCGTTGGGTTGGGTTAGGGACATATATTCCCTTCAGAAATTATATAAAAAAGAATTTGAAGAAAGAAAAAAAAAAAAAAAAAAAAGAGCCCACAAGTTTTTGGCATGAAAGTTGAGATGTGGTTGGCGTTGGTCGCAAGCCCAAGGAACGGAGGGGCGTCCCGTCAATTACGTCCACAGAGCCGAAAGCGGTATATGCCACTGGTTTCTTCTTATGCCGATCCGCGCTCGCTCGTGCAGGCACCCACCGACCACCGTCGATTCCTCACGTCCTCATCAAAGAATTCCCCATTTTGACTCTTAGTTTTTTTTTCAGTACTTTGACTCTTAGTTGATCTGTCGAGAATACTGCATTTACTGATTGATCAACGTTACGGACACTCAAAACCAATCCCCAAATCTAGTTCGAAACCAATCCTTCCGGTCCGGTCTGATCCGGTCAAACATCTTTCGCCCGTCAAACATTTCTTTTTCATCTCCGTCTCCTTTAACAGCAATCTTTTCTGCATTTCTTTAGTTTTTTTTTTTTTTTGGTCAGTTCTTTCATCTCCACTCCTTTAACAGCAATCTTTTCTGGAAGCAAGTGTGCTCTTTATGTTTTTAGTTTACTCGACTCTTTCCCCATCTTGTCTCGTTTTTATTCAGTTGTTTTATTTCCTTGACCCTTTGCCGGCCCTTTGAAGATGTGGCCGTGCTTGAGTGTGTCATGTCATCGGGGAACCAACGGGCCGGAACCGTCCTTCCTTCGCACGCCAACCCACCGTCCGATGTGCCTTTTCCAACTCTGCTTCTAATAATAGAGCCAAACAAGATAATAGAGCTAAAAACAATCGATGATGTTCTTTTGCTCTTAACAAATTAAGGAAATTTTGTTTTTCATTTTGAAAATAATCACTGGGGTAATTACTTGCTTAGACGTGTTTTAATTAAGATGGAGTAAACGAATGTCAAGTTTAATTCTTTGAGAAATTAATATACCTCGTCATATATTATGGCGTTTCTATTTAAGCATCTTATTTTGTGTGTGACGATTCCTCAATATCTAATCATCCTTAGTAATTTGTCTTTTTTTTTAACCCAAACTCCAATAGGATCGGTTCATTCAATATAATACCTAGAATATTTCGGAACTTTTATGTTCTTAAAATTGAATGGTGCGATTTCGATAGGATTATCGATTGATGATAGATCTAATATAATAGAGAAATGATTTGATGATATTATTTGATATATTGTTAGAATAACAATATGTTCAAAATAATAAAAAAATTAAATAATAAATTATTATAAATTATTATTGGGTCGACCCCTTCAAGAATTTGTGATTAACATAATAGCAAAAAAACCGAAATGTTAACAAAGTCCAATACAAAAATATGGATGGAAGGATGTAATAAGTCACAAAGCAATATAAGGGCCAAGATGAATCCACTTAAATGCCTCCTTACTATAAATTAAAAAAAAAAAAAGATCGCTCAATAAAGGAAAATTTCAAATAAAAGCCTAAAAATCCACATTTTCTTAAATAAGGACCAAAGTAATAATATCAATGTTAAATAATGGTACTTTCAAATAAAGGTCTTATCTCACGGGTTACTAGCCAACACTAAATATTCCACTTCAATCAATTACGTCTTTGTCTAGATACAATTTTAATTTTAAGCTATTTCATATTCTTTTTTCTCTTTTCTCTTTTTTTTTTTTTTTTTGGTGAGGTCAAAAAAGGAAAAAAAAAAAAAAAAAAAATTAGAAAAAGTCAGAGGAAGAAAATACTCTTGAACAACCAAAAAGTCGGGCTTTTATTTGAAATAAATATAATCAATTTCATATTCGTATTTGAGAAAATGTTAGTACTTCATGTCTCTATCTAAGGGTGCGTTTGTTTCGCGAAATACATTTTCGAGGAAAACATTTTCCTCATTTTCCGGTGTTTGGGTCGCTTAGGAAAATGAGTCAACGGAAAACTTTTTCCTAGTCAACGGAAAATGTTTTCCTAGCAAAGGTTAAATTCGGAAAATGATTTCCCTTTGAAAGGACGGAAAACGTTTTCCAAATCTACCAAAGCTTAGATTTGATGCTTGGTTTACAAACAATTATTCTTATAAAATTATATTTAAAAAATTTTGAATTTGAATTTTTATTTTTTAAAAATTAAAATTTGGAAAACATTTTAAAATAAAAAAAAAATTCCAATTTGCTTCTTTTTCTTTTTCTTTTCTTCTTTTTCTTTTTGCTTCTTTTCACCTGTCACCAACCACAATGACGGCCAATGAGCTCTAGTCTCATCGGATCGAGCAATCTCATGGCCTTCGATAACAAGGCTTGAGCTTGCTCGAGACTGATGAGCCTCAAGCCTCGTTAAATTAGGTGAGCTCATGGCCTCTAGCGATGACGCTTAAGCCTTGCCAAATTGGGCGAGCTCACGGCCTCTAGAGGCTAGGTTGGTGAGCTAGCCGCCTCTAGCGACAACTAGAGCTCACCCCTTATAAGCCACTGAACAAACGCCAAAGGAAGCAAAAGGGATGGCATGAGGAAGCTAAGGAGTGAAGGACAAGAGAAGGAAAAAGAAAAGGAAAAAAAAGAAATAAAATAAAAAGAAAATAAAAGTAAATAAAATTTTGAAGTTTTTAAATTAAAAATTTATTTTTTTTCCTGTTATGAAATGTGAAATTATTTTTTAATGGGATCCAAACAGCAGAAAATATTTTCAATTATACATCACCAAATAAAAGAAAACAAACCGTATTCTTGGAAAATATTTTTCCGGAAAGTATTTTCCTTTATCATTGAGTTTTCCGTGAAACAAATGCACCCTAAAATAAGATTCATTTTGGATATTTATTTGAAAAAATGAATGCATTTCAAATCCTTATTTGGATATTTAGTTGGCTCACCTTGAGAGAGAGTTGGCTCACCTAAGTAAATACCTCTAAAGTTCTCTCACACTACAAAAACATAGCCATTTGTCAACTAAATGAATTCAAATACAACAAATTAAATACATGAGGTCTATAACTTGAAGAAGAATAAAATTCTGTTGAAATTGCTAGAAGAATTTGGTTCGGTCAATTGTTCTTAAAATGGCACTTGAGCTATTAGACTCCAGGGAGCCATTTACAAATGTGAAGTACCAATAAGTTTCTGCATGAATTATAATTCCTTTAATAGATTTATTCTTCATCTTTCATAATATAGTTAAAAAAAATTGCGTATAGTTTTATCTTACTTGTTCTGACCTTGTCGTTTAGCTGGTTGTGGTTCTTTTTTTCTCTATAAGTAAAGAGAAATTCACAATGAGGTTATTCTTACCTTTACCAAAAAAAATAAAAAAATCACAATGAGGCTTCAAGGGTTCCGACCTATATATAAAAATAGCTGAAAGCCAAAAGAAAGCTAATTTACTAGACTAGTGAGTTAGTTATGATCTCTTATTGTACTTCAAATTTGACCTCTCCCTATGTTTCCAACTCTGTAATGATCCTTCTAATCCTCTCTTTCCTCTTCATTTCCTCCTCCTTCACATGTTAGAGATATTTTCACTATCGACTGCTAATTTATTCTACTTGATTTCCTCTTATCAAATGGACTGAGTATGATGAGCTAATAAATACTCTCGTTGTTTTCTTCTTTTCCCTGCAGAAAACAAATTTGCTGATGGAAGTGGGGCTAAGACAGTGTGCATATGCTACTATGAGCAAGAAAACAATTGGTATTAGCTTCTATTTCTGGGTTTTTCCCCTTCATTTTTTTAATTTTATTTTTCACCATCTTATGTTGGGTTGGACATGTATTCTTCTGATGTGCTTTTTAGTAAGTCATGACTGACTGATCAAGGATTTATGGGTGATAATTTTTCCAAACTTGGGGGACAAGTTGGTTGTGTTCACTACATTTGAACTCATTCTTTTATGGTGAAAGCTTTTAAATTCAGGTATGGACATTGGCCAAGCATTGTCTGCTTGAAGTTGGCGTAGGTGATTTCTGAGTATGCGATACTCATGGATGAGCCTTATGTAGTTGTGGAAGCACATATAAATGGAAAAACGCAGAAGTTCACAGTAGAGAACAATGAAGAGGAACAAATAGTATTCTGGTAGGATTGATGCTATTGTACTGCTCATTTCTTCAGTAGAGTTTGGAGTGCAAACTCCAATGGAGACTTCGAAGCAGTGCTGTTGCTACATATATGAATCAAATATCCCTCTTGCAGTTACTCCAACAGTTTAGCATTATGGCAATGAAGACCCAGATTAGAAATTAACTAGTTACTGATATGCTCTATAACTTTGTAATGAAATGAGATGGTTACATATCAAAAAGACACGAGATTAGTCCACTTAGTTTCTAATTTTGGTAGCTCTTCAGGAGCAGTTATTAATGTATGTTCTGTTGTAGGTGGGTCAGTAAACTCATCGGGAAAAGACAAGAGACACAATTCATCGATAACTAGTGTGGCTTGGCATCCTAACAATGTATGTCCTCTTTCTCACATTTTTGTGGTGTGGACACTAGCAACAAAGCTTTGTATCTTTTTACTGGCTGCACCTACGAATGCCCTTGTTATTTACGGTCATGTCTTCCGTTTACAATTTATTTGGGTTTCTCACACTGTCTGTTTGAGTGATACCTGCATGTGAAAGCTATGAAAAAGAATTATATGCGCGAAGCACCATGGACTCCTCGGTTGGTTGGGAGGTAGGGAAAATAATAACAAATAGCAAATTAAAAAGGTGGAGGTTCGGGTAGAAATTTATCCCCAAACCTCGATGCAAGTTAAGCAACGAAATCTTTGCATGCGGGTATGAGCTGCATTACCAGATGATAACATTTGGAAATGTGTGATATTATTTAGTTCCAGATGTTCTTTTTCCCCCCATTTTGGCCACTACAGATGAAGTATTCACTTACAGTACTCATGGCACTTGACAGTGATCAACATTGTGAGATTAATGCAGGTCTTCTGTACAAAGGACAAGCCAAATTGCAATGCGTGTCCTATGAGAGGAGAATGCAGACACTTTGCAAGTGCTTTGGCAGGTATCGTGGTCTCCTACAATTCTGGTCTCCTACAATTATGTTCGTGTGTACTGTGTGAACACAACCACATTGGAGTTCCACCCAAGCAGGACCACTACTTCCAAAACAACTGAGTTTTAGATGCATAAAAATTAAAGCTCAAAAGTATGGCCTAGGCAAACAGTACCAATAATTGATACACCTGCTTAGTTCGTCTGTAAGGCAGATACTAAATCTCCGAAATGCAACTTCCACTTTCTACATCCAATTCTAACTAGTTGATGATCAATTATTGTTTTCTTTTAATTGTGATAGTGATACTTCAATAGCAATAGGTAGTGTGAATATCATTATGGCAATATCACTAGAAGAACACATGTTTTTCCATAAATTTAGCACTCATATTTTGTTTTGGGCAATGCAAGGCTTGCGCCACCCTAGCCAGAGGAGAAGAGCATAGTGAATGCAATGAGAAGAAACATAGCCAGCCAAAACATTGGTGAGACATGGCCTCTGTCTTTACCACCGGCAAAGGAGAACTTAGAAGAACAGCAACAGGAAGCAAGACCAAGAGCAAGTAACTGTCAACCTATTATAGAGGAACCTGTGACCCCAAGAACCAAACTGCACTCTGATACCAGAAATTGACATGGAGGATATGTTTTCAGATGATAACGAAATTCCTACAATCAAACTTAAGGAGGGGTTCACTCAGGAGATGATGCGGCACAACATGGACCTTTAGAAAATGACATGTCAAAAGCTTTAGTTGCTTTAAACCCAGAAGCTACCTCGATTCCTGTGCCTAAGCTTAAAACTGTGACGTGGCTACGGACGGAGCACCTAGTGTAAGTCTTAACCTTCTTGACCACTCGAGTTAGTCACATATGATAATCATTCTCTGGAATGTAATAATACTTTTCCTAGTGGTAAGACATTTTAGCAGACAATGATTCTTGCATTTTCTATTTCTGCCCTATAATCTTTCCAATTAATTGAACTTATTACAAATAAATGTCAGACATATACTCCATGAGAGAGCCAAGGACACTAAACAATAAGAGAAAACAAGAGTTTGATGAGGCTAGCCTTAGATCCAAATGAAAGAAATGTCTCTTTTTGTCATGATATCTAGTGAAATGTACATAGGAGTTAAATGGTTCTCAGCAATCTTATAGTTTTTGTTTACTATTTTGCAGGTATGAAATATCAGAGGGACACTCTCTTATGAATGGGGTCAGTCAACATTGCATCTTCTTGGAACTATGACAATGTATGTTCACTTTGTTCACTTTGTGTTAATGCCATTTTCCCATTTGTAGCTGGACAAGCTAGAAGCAGATGATCCGTCCAAATACCTCCTCGCAATATGGACACCAGGTGAGTAAAGAACATAAAGGAGGTTAAAGAGTCCAAGTTCATTACATTGATGGCTGTTTGCAGAGATATCAACAATAAAAAATGGAAAATTTTCGGCCAAGTTGACTCCAGTGTATTTCTTTGGGTATTTGAAATGGTTTCACAATCAGGCGAAACGGCTTCTTCTGTTCAACCACCTGAACATAGGTGCAATTCCCAAGAATTTGGCACTCTTTGCAACTCGTGCAACAGTATAAGAGAAGCAAATTCGCAGACTGTTCGGGGAACATTTCTGGTGAGAATATCAGTAATCTCAGTATTTATCCTCTACATAGCAGTATCTCAAGTAATAAAATCCATCTGATTGGAGTACACACAATTAAGCAGATTCCATGCCGCACAGCAATGAGGGGGAGTTTTCCGCTAAATGGCACATATTTTCAAGTTAACGAGGTTGATTATGCTCTGATTGTCTACATAACTTGAATACCCTCCCTTAAGATCATGATCATGCGAACGTTGACTGCTATAATGCAGGTATTTGCTGACCACGAGAGCAGTCTAGATCTTATAGATGTTCCTAGGAGTTTGTTGTGGAGACTTCAAAGGAAGACCGTGTACTTTGGAACCTCTATCCCATCAATATTCAAGGGTAAACAATGAAAAACAATTGCTGAGTACCTGGATGTCTTAATGGCATCTGAAAGCTAATCTTTGTGTTATAGGTATGTTGACAAAAGACATTAAGCGCTGCTTCTGGGAAGGTATGTAAATGGCCACTTCTCTTTTTTACAATTATTGTGCTAAGAATAAAATTTGAGAATTTTTCCATTTCTTCACGATTAGCTGCTTTCTCAATTGTCAATGAATATGCAGAACTCTCAAACTAGCAAGAAAAACGTATGCCCATCTTTGCTTCAATTTTAAAGGCATCTGGAATCAGTAGACAAAAGAAGTCATTTTAATGTGTAGGGCCCACAAGATTCTGAATGGCCTCTGACTAGCTCACTATATTTTCTATTTCTACTATAACAGGTGAACGCGGACAATTTGCAGCATATCTCTTAGTCTCTAATTATAAAAATTATGATGCCTTCTGTTGATTTGAAGACCTGATGCCATCCACCAAACCTCCAATTTGGCACTCGCCCTCCATCTCCATTTTTGCAGTCGTGTATTGTAGTGTATCTACTTGGGCATCCATTATAGTATACCTTCACTTTTGGAACTTATTCCCAGCTTCAATATTTTAGATGCTTTAAGACATCCAATAAACAACTCATGGCAACTCTAAGAAAAAATTGTATTGCCTATGAATTGGAGTCATGTACGGGATCAACTGGCCCATTTGAGATTAGCAGTATCTTCACCAGCTGATTCGTGAAGCCTAGTGAAGGACTCGCGAAGCATTCACTTTCTCAAAATCTTTCTAAGATCTTTATATCTACATAGGTTTCGTATCTACTAAATGCTTATTAGGCCACCGATAAAGGACATACAAGAAGAAAGTCAACATTGAGACATGATGCAATACCAAGTCATGATAATTCCCAGATCCGGCTGACATAGTGATGACCTCTATTTAAGTGGAAACAGTCTAGAAGATGCTCAATCAACCCTGGACGCATTAAATACATCTTTAAAAATGGATATATCAAGAATGACATGAGCTCTCATGTCCTCAAACAAATTGACTAGAGAACAAAGTCCCTCCACTCCAAACGAAATAATATATCCTAAGGGGTTGGAACTGTCTAGACCAGCGAATTATTTCTTTGTAATTTATCCCAAGGGAAATAGTGCTTACTGACAAAATACTTCCTAGGTATAGACATCTTGTTCTATTAGCATCTTCCATGCAATCATGTGCACTGGAAGAAAATGCTAAAAGGGCAGCAATTACCGACTGTGCTGACAAGGGAGTTGCAATTCGCAGGATTTGTTTGCGTGAGGGGATTTGACAGGAAAACACGGGCACCCCGTCCATTGGTGGCAGGCTGCACTTTCCGGCTAGTAAATTAGCTAAGAGGAAAGGTAAGAAGGATGATGGTCAGTAATGCACACTATGCTGGGTGCAGGCAAGACCAGATCAATGACCATGTTAGGCGAAGCATTTTGAGGAACGGTCTGGATGGGGTTTCTGATAAGATCAGAAGACCAGCAAGTCACATGCCTTGGGTCAAAGGTCAAAGGGAGCGATACAGTTGACTGGTGAATCCGGACCTGAAGCTGAAGATATTGCTTCCCCAAAAGCGATGACTAGTGACTCTAATCTTGGCTGGTTTCATTCAATAAGTCCGTCATCAAGCTACTTGATTAAATCAAAACAGAATCAGTGGAGAAAGGATTTTGGTTTTGACACTGTTATGGAGGTTATTTTTATTTGACAGTTACTGATATGCTTATTGGAGTACCTTAATAAATCCGTTTGTTGATTTTACCGAACACCAAATGGTGCCTGTTTTCAGGATTTTAGAATATACAAGAGTTAGATGAAGTTCTTAAGTATTACCCTCATGGATATCTGGTCTAGATAAAGAGGGAAGATCAATTTACATAGAAAGACTGGGAAAAGTGGATCCTACCAAGCTTATGCTAGTCAGGACTCTTGATCAATATATGGCATATCATGGGCAAGAATTTGAGAGAAGTTTCGTTGCCATGTTTCCAGCTTGTACCGTCGCTGCAAAGAGGCACATAGATTGGGGCACAAACATTTTAGATGTGCAATTCCGCCCATTGATTGTGTTTTTGTTTCTTTTCATTATGTTAGAGGTAATCCATTTTTATTTTGCATTTGTTGCATGAATCATGGAAAATTATGTATTTTCCATTTTGTTTATTGGGATTATAAGTGATCCATTTTTTTGTTCTACATTTGTTGCGGGAACTTAAGAACTTATGCACGGAATTTTCCTAAGAACGGACGAGGAAGAGTAAGACTTAAAAGGCTGATGAAAGAGTTACTATTATCGGTGGCATAATGGTGATTTAGTATCACACGTGTGCGTGTGGTGGTTGGTGGGTGGTTATCTTATGCCAGATTTTGAGAAGGTGCCGGCTTTGATAAACACTCTTCCACCTAAATGACAAGTGTGTTGATTGGTTATGGGAGGTCAACGTGATCCCGGGTTATAGGAGGCTTGGTAGCTTTTGTAAGATCCTTTTTGAGTTAACCAAAACTTCAACCCTTAGATTGAGGCCTAAAGACGCGCCTCGACATAAAACTCTAAAAGTTTTTCCATGTTTGTGCTCAAATTTCATATTTTGACCTAACTCCCCTATTTATTTCTTAGATTAGTTTGAGATGTTTTTAAACAATATCTCTTTCTATGTTGATATTTTCTCATTATATTTTAGTGTAATGGATAGTTGTAGATGAAAACGCATTGTTATTCTATTGGATGTTAGATTTATTTTTTGTTATTGTTAAGTGCCATCCTAGTTCATATCTATGTTTTGTAACTTTATAAATTTATTTTGCATAAGACAATTATATTAATAAAGTTTTAAGTTAGATTTTTGGAGGATGATTGGAAACTAGTTATGACATTTGATTTGAAACCTTACTTTTGTTCATTGAACCTGATGGGCGCATTAGAATGGATGCATAAATGATAGGCATTAATGATAAATTAATAATTGGTTTGATGATTCGATCGATGGTTTCAGCAACTAAGAACGTAATTGCTGATATGAACGGCAATAAAAATATTGAATATGAAGATTCAATATATGATGGAAAAGCAAGAAGCACTAGAAGCTCTTGACCATGTTATGGAAGATCTTGAGGATGCCATGCGCCACCTTGAGCTAGTAGAGGACCGCATAATGGCATTTGAGTTGAAAATAGATATTTGTAATGCAGGTTCTAGCTCTGAAAGGGCTTTGAGCTCTAAGCGCAAACGTATTGATTCGTTCAATATGTGGGAATGCAAAGGATCAAGTCCTTATTGCAAGAAATCAAGAGTTAACCAACACAAGAGAGGAAAACGTCCTCAAGTGAAAAAAAAAAATGTCAATGGTGAGGTGTTACAATTGTGACAAGAAATGTCACTATGCTCGCAACTATTGTGAGCCGAAAAAGGTAAACACCTTTTGTACATTTGAGAACTTTGCTTATGTGTCAAGTTCTGCATTATTGACTGAATCCAATCCTTTGTGGACTATAGATTCAAGAGCGACAGACCATGTAGCGAAGGATAGATGATCCTTCGTGGAATTCCGATGAGTACCAACTGGAACTAAGTGGATCTATGTGGGATATAACTCCAGAGCTGAAGTTAAAGGGATTGGCATCTGCCAATTGAACATGCGTGGTGGACGCACCTTGTTCCTACATGATTTTCTATATGCTCCGGAAATTCGTCTAAATTAAGTGTCTGTTTTGGTGTTGGTTAATCAAACTACTATACTTGTGGTTATTTTCTGGATACAAACTACTATACTTGTGGTTATTTTCTGGATGGTTTCATTATATTAGATATTGACTATGTTAATGCAAATGTTTGTTATTCCCTTCTCACATCTCCAAATTCATTTGATAATGATGTGAATGTGTGGTATGCTAGACTTGGTCAGCTTGCTTTTCTAGAAATGCCCCATTAGATCGAATCAACTCATGACCATTGGCAACATCCTAAGATAGCAGACACTAAATAGAAATCTTGAGAATAAGTAAGAGTCATGAGGGGACTTAAAAATTGAGGAACTCTTTTCCTCAAGAGTCTCACACGACATAAAAGTTGAGATCAAACTTTTGCCACTCTTATTGGTCGTTTCATGCATACGTAGTATGAAATACATATTACGGTATTAACTCATTTCCCATGGAGCGTATTTCTACACATTTCAATACCGTACAGATGATAGTTCAGACATACCCAATGTCTAACTTGAGTTCACGTATTTACTCATTCACAAAATTCATCAGAACTCACATCTGGCATCATAGTAAGTATTATGTCCTCATCTTACTTTCGGACATAGTAAGTATTATGTCCTCATCTTAACACTCAGTTAAGGCGACTTACGTATTTTAAACTTGAGCTCTCGATTATCACATAGAATATAAGCTTAAAAACAGTCTCATCTCTATTTATCACACAGTAAATAGAGGCGATTACCCGTGTGAGTGGGCTAATCTTATATCTGTCCGACATACTTCCTCAACTTAAAATAATACACTAAGCATTAAGATGCATAAAGATCAAATAAAGATTCATATGCATTAATGATGAAAAACACAAATTCATCAAATGTGAACACTTCAAGGAAATTACAATCCAAAGACATCGACTCTACGCAATCCTAGAGATTTTACATGGCCACAAAACACATCTCTAGGTTTTGGCTTTGTCATAGGATCTGCTACCATTCTATGCGTAACATGTACTGTAAGTTCACATCTTTTCGTGCAATCATATTCTTGACAAAATTATACTTGGTATCTATATGTTTGGTCTTGCCATGATATTTTGGATCTTTAGTGTATGCTTTTGCTACTTAGCTATCAAACCAACAATGAATCTGCAGGGACCTAAATGATCCAATAATCTCTTAAGCCAAACATCTTCTTTTATTGCTGCTGATAATGCCACGAACTCAAAGTTTCCATCGTGGACAAGGCTATACACTTTTGTTTCTTACTGCTCCAACATATGGTGCCATTATTCGGTAAGAAAACAAATCCAGAGGTAGATTTTCTTTCATTTAAATCTCCTCTCCAATCAGCATTAGAATAGCCTTTGAGTTGTAGATCATTTCCATAATAACTCAACGTATAATCAGCAGTCCCCTTTAGATACCTTAGTATTCATTTAACGGCTTTCTAACGTGCTCGACTTGGATTGGATTGGTATCTACTCATCATTCCAACTGCAAAACATATGTCAGGTCTTGTACACATCATAGCGTACATCAAGCTTCCAACATCACTAGCATAAGGAACATGTTGCATTTGTTCATTCTCTTGTGGAGTCCTTGGACACAGTCTATGCCTCAATCATTCACATTTTGCAATAGGAGTATCTATGGGTTTACAATATTGAAATCTTAACTCCAAGAATGTAAGCTACATCACCCATGTCTTTCATCTCAAAGTTGGAAGACAACCAACTCTTGACAATATTAACAAACTCCATATTGTTTCCGACAATTAGTATATCATCAACATATAATGATATGATCACAAATTGATCTTAGGATCTTTTGATATATACACAATGATCCTCATCTATCATTGTAAAGTCATATCCCATTATGGCATTATGAAAACGTATATACCATTGTCTTGATGACTGCTTAAGACCATATATCGACTCCCAAAGTCGACATACATTTTCTTCTTGGCCTTTCACTATGAAACCAGCAGGTTGTTCCATATATATTTCTTCCTCTAATTCTCCATTGAGGAAAGCAATCTTTACATCCATTTGATGTAACTCAAGATCCATACTAATCACTATTGCCAGAATTATGCGAATCGAGGTAAATCTCACTACAGGAGAAAATATATCTTCATAATCAATTCCTTCCTATTGATTATATCCATTCGTCACAAGGCGAGCCTTATGCCTTTCTATCGAGCCATCAGCCTTTCGCTTTATTTTGAGAACCCACTTGTTCCTAATAGCTCTGCGTCCTTTTGGAAGATCAACCAGTTCCCAGACTTGGTTTGATTTCATTGACTCCATCTCGATTCCTGTTGTTCCATATATATTTCTTCCTCTAATTCTCCATTGAGGAAAGCAGTCTTTACATCCATTTGATGTAACTCAAGATCCATACTAATCACTATTGCCAGAATTATGTGAATCGAGGTAAATCTCACTACAGGAGAAAATGTATCTTCATAATCAATTCCTTCCTGTTGATTATATCCCTTCGCCACAAGGCGAGCCTTATGTCTTTCTATTGAGCCATCAGCCTTTCGCTTTATTTTGAGAACCCACTTGTTCCCAATAGCTCTGCGTCCTTTTGGAAGATCAACCAGTTCCCAGACTTGGTTTGATTTCATTGACTCCATCTCCTCTTTCATTGCATAAATCCATTTTTCCTTATTAGGGCATTTCAAAGCCTCATTTATATTTCTTGGCTCATCCTCATCTTGTGGAGTAGTCATAAAAGTTTCCCCTTCAATGTCAAAACGTCGACAGGGAATACTTTGGCGACTTGTTCGCCGTATGGGAGATTGTACACTTAGCACATCATTCCCCATTATGCTCCCACTAGGATTAGATAATGACGATATCATCTCATCATGTGGTTATAATTGAGAATGAGTTGAATTCAATTCATCACTTCTCATATTACTCCCATTTGGACGAACTCCACTAATATAATTATCTTGATCCAAGGTTTCAAATAGGGAGTGATCTTCTCCTATTTCGCCCTTCTTAAGAAATTCATTCACTAAGAATGTGACATCCTGTGATTCAAATTCAGTTATACTCCCACTTTCCTGCTCACCTATGAACACATACCATTTCGAGTATTCAGAGTATCTCATGAAAATACTCTTATTTCCTTTGGGACCCAATTTTCCAAACTTGTTAGAGGACTCATGAGTATAGGCAGCACAACCTCATAACTTAAGAAAATTTAAGTCCGGTTTTCTACCTGTCCATAACTCATATGGAGTGGAAGTAACTGATTTGGAAGGCACCCGGTTAAGTATATAGGCAGCAGTTAACAACGCATCACTCCAAAATGTGATAGGTAAGTTAGCATGCGCCATCATGGACCTAGCCATTTTCAGTAGGGTTCTGTTTCTTCTCTCCGCAACACCATTTTGTCGAGGAGTATATGAAATAGACAATTGTATTTCTATTCCTTTTCATCACATAATTTTCTTTCATGAATAAATATTCTCTTTGATCGGATCTAAATACTTTTATTTTATTGTCTAATTGATTTTCAACCAAGTTCATAAACCTCGATCGCGTGTGGGCGCGTGCGGCGTCTCCCGGCGGCGCTCGACGTATCGCCAAACTCGTCTCAACGTCGCCTTTCTTCCTATGCCATTAGAATTCGATTTCGACTTACGAAAACTTGGAAAAATGGCCGAACAACGCTCAGGTGTCGGGATTTCTCGCCCTGATCCGTACGGCCGAATTGCTTTTGCGAAAAATCAATCAAAAAACGTCAAACAGGTCGGGAAAACGTGAACTAGGGCTCTGATACCAATGTTGGGAATAACGGATCCCCGAAAATCGGATTCGACACTAAATCGAACCCCTAAATCAGTGCGGAAGACGAAACCCGGGAAAAACACGTATCACTGATCGTAAAGCACACCACAGATTCGAGCGTACCTTATTAGCCACAGATTAGACACCGACGTCGATAGAGGAAGAGAAACTGAGAGCTGTTCGATCCGATGACGCCTTGAAGGGAAGAAGAACGTGCCTTGTGCTTACTGTTCTTTTTGGAGGGAGAGAGAGCGTTGGGAGAAGACGTACGTTCGTTTTCTGTTTCCAACCGGTGTCATCTCTCTCTCTCTCTCTCCTCCCTTTTATACCTTCCCCCATCCACGGGCCCTATTCCCGTGGGCCGGGCCTTTTGGGCCCAGCATGGGTGGACGGGCCTTAAGCCCATCACCAATTAAAACCATCAATTTCCATGCAGGTGCTCCCACCACTTTGCTGAACTTCGGAATCTGGCGATTCTTACAATAGCAGAGTCTCAGGTACTTGGTCTTGAGTCTTTAACTTCAGGAACAAATGTTGGACAGCAAGGATGTCTACATGTAGACAGATTGGCTGCTTTTTTTATGTAAATATTTCTTGCATACATTGTAAAAGAAAAGCAGAAATGAGGATAAAAGTATCTCTTTTCCTTCAAAGTGAAGCTTTATGAACCAAAAAAAAAAAAAAAAAATTTAAGGTACAACTTGACTTATCTGTTGCTCTAATGAAACTAGATTTATTTGCAAACAATAATTAAGATGGCCTCACACTGAAATTGTTTTGTTGTCCGGACCCATTATATTGACTCTTTCACCGAATTTTATTTTCTTTGGAGTATTAAAGTGAAAATTCATTGGAAGGGTACAAAGGGGCTAACTCAATGACTTTTCCATGACTCAATAGTTTTCATGTGAATCGGAAACTCACTTTTTCCTAATTTTTTTACCTTGATCACTATTTCTTTGTCTTTATCTAGGTTATCTTAATTTTTTGACGTATGCTAGGTTAGACATTTGTATAGTGGCTGCCTGCCTTTAGTATGAGGTCTTTCCCATTCAGTTGGGTGGTAAAGTTTCAGTTGCTCTCTTTGCTTTGGTGGCTCTTTCTCTTCTGGTCCTCATCTTCTTCATTTAGATTCTGATTGCTTCTACATCAATGCGTATGCTTTTGCCATGTCTGATGATAAATAATCCATCAATCTTGTTTAATCATACATTTGATCATATCTCATGGACATGGGCATAAAGGCTTTAAGGTATCCTTTCAGAGGGCTTAAGGCATGTTTGACTTTGTTTGTTTGTTCTTGGCTTGCAAGCCATGGCTGTGTTCATGACCGCTTCATTTGGTGTTCCTGTTCTTGAATCATTTCAAACCTGTCCAGCATTGCTTTTGTGAACCTGCCTAGAGGATTTCACTCGTGAATTATCTCTTAACACGATGGCCTCTTGGATTGTTGCCCCATGGGCCTGTAAAATCAAGAAGACGAGGGGGAAATTTTTTTTTTTTTCATAGAGTAATCAAGTGTTTGATGCTTTTGTGATCCGTATTACTGTCCTCATGCTGCTGTCCGCTGTTTGGGAGTGGAATTTGGATTCTCTTGTGCCTAGTCGTGTGCATGAAGAATTGATGATGGGGCAATGTCTTGTTTTTGCAGGAGATATTTTTACCTCATCACGTTCCAGTCATATCTCTATTGCACTTCGGCACCTGCAACAACATTTACATCTTCGATGGATGCAAGACCTGAACTTGGACATCTCTGTAATAACCTGAGAATAGATAGATAGATTTTGAAGGCTGAGCGGCCTTGCTAGAGGATATGTCGTATAGTAAATTAGTTGCTATATAGATATGTGTATCATTCTCTCTTCTCATTGTGGACCCGTAGAGATAAGGAATAATGTCTAGGAAAATGCAATTTACAAGAAACATTCTTGCTCGGTATATCTTTCCCGTTAGATGTATATAAAATGTGGGTGCAGGTGCTTAATCATGTATTGTCGTCGTTGAACACTGACCTGTTTATTATGGGAGATTAGGAAAATGAATGTTGACACCATTACTCAAAGCATTTCACTGTCGGGTTGTACTACTTGTTTTGTTCTTTGAGCTTTTGTGCGGATTATTTTAGGAGGGAACCGAAAGATCTCTTTCTTCTGCTGGTGGCCCTTAACCATGTGTTACCTGTTCTACAAGTTGGACCTTATTTCTTTTCAGTGTAAAATCTTGTCAGACTCCTATGATTGATTCTCGTTGGGCTTCGACCAAAGATAATGTTTCCTCCCATGGTCGTCTTACTTTCAAATCGGTTCTCCGGATTTCTCGCTGTGGAGTAGATAAGACTTGAGGTGCATTGTCTCGATGGTTAATGTAGCAGAAGAGTGACCCCAGTAACTAGGATGGAGGGGGCGAGAAGAGAGCTAGGATAAAACCGTGGTTTTGCCTATGGAATGCGGGAACACATGAAGATCTCGGAGAAGATCTTGGCACTTGATATTCTAGTTTTACTTGGAGATTATGAGCCAATGCATTGGCATCATGTCCGCTAGATAGTGTTATGTGCACGATTGACGGTATCAGGTCCCCTCTTATATTTAGGATCTTGATTGCGAGTTCTTGCTTAGGCATACCTTCAAATACCCTTGACACTCTCCTAGTTGTAGTCCTAGTAGAAGACAAGGTTGTTGATGGAGCAGCGGGTGGAGGTGGGGGAGGTTGCCCCTCACAGCCATCAGCGAGGTCACCCCTCGTCAACCCTGGGCGAGGGCTCGCCCACCTCATCGGCCACTGATAAGGGCTGACGAGGGCTTGCAAGCCCTCACCCATATCTAGCGAGGGCTCGACGGTCCTTGCCAGCCACAACCGAGGCCACCCTCCCCAAATCTGGCGAGGGTTGGCCTACAAGCCCTCACCCACGGTCGATGAGGGCTTGGTGGCCCTCACCTACTGCCGACGATGGGCATACCCTCGCCAACCCTCACCAACAGCTAGCGCTCACTGGCCTTCCCAAGTCCAATGTTCTTGAGAAGAAGACGAACAGGGGACGAAGAAGATGATGAACAGTGCCACCATTGACCCAAAAAGATAATAATAATAAAGAACAAGACAACTAAAAAAATTTTAAAAAAATTGATAAAAATATCCCTGATTAAGCTACTAGAATATGCATTGGAGATGCATTTATTCACCAACCAGCAAATGAGATTTTTCTTTGAGACTAAATGATCACTTTGGGTCTTTATTTAAGACAGACTCTACTCCAAGTCCTTTTTTGAGAAAATGAAGATACTTTTGGTCCTTATTTGAGACAAATTTTACTTCAGGTTCTCTTTAAAGAAAATGATGGCACTGTAGGTCCTTATTTGAAATTTTCTCATTATTTTATAACAACGTTAATATTTCCATTTTGAGACTGCTTGCATAAGAAAAGGCAGGTTTAGATTTATTTTAGATTTACTTGGGCCCTTTTTTCCTAGCTCATAACAATGGTGCTTTGCATGCATTTCCTAAACTTACTAAAAAGTCCAAAAGGAGAATGGGCTTTAGCATTTCGTGCATTAGAAGCCATCGTCACTTTGAATCATTTGAATTGTTTTGTGATGGTAGGGCATTTCGCACAATTTTTTTGCTCTTTACACGGTTACACTTCGCAACAAAATGATATTGTGGAGAGGAAAAATAGGACTTCGCAACAAAATGATACTAGAGAGTAAAAATAAGACCTTGCAAGAGATGGCCCATATCTTGTCAATGGAAAGCAAAATCCCTAAGCATTATGGGCCTGAGGATGTAGGTGCCTCAATAAGAACACTTGGGACATAAGGCAGGAAGCCCGATGTTGCTTATATTCATGCACTTATTTGTGCTTGCTATGGAAGGTTTGACGATACTATTTTACCTAAAGCATATAGTTTATACAACGAAAGAACCAACGAAAGAACCAAAACGCTTGAAGAGTATATTCTTGTCGCCATTGATGATTCCTTGAGAATCTAATCCCTGCCGAAGATCATGTTGTTGTAGAAGCAAATTCTCTAAAGATGCAGAATCAGGAGAAACTGCTTTCGGAAATGTAGACAATGTAGAAGCAGACTCTGCGGAAGCCAGCAGTCCTACTAGTTCTATAACAATTGCTTCTACGATTCTTTTGTCGAATAACGTCCTAGAAAAAGAATGGTTTTAATGCTAGCCATTCTATGGAACTCTTACTCAGTGGCATTGGACTAAAGATGGGAACAGTTCCGAAATGAAGATGGACATGTTGCCTTAGTTCCTCGCATTGATCAATTCGCAAATATGGATTTTTGTCTCAAATTGAGCCCAAAAATGTCCAGGAAGCTTTAGATGATGATGGTTGGATCTTCGCTTTGCAAGAAGAACTCAATCAATTTGGGAGTAGCCAAATGTGGACTTTGATTCCAAGACCTAAAGATAAATAGATAATTTATATCAAAGGAGTGCCAGCCCTAACTATTAAAAAGGAAAGGAGAAGAGTCACGTACATCTTTTATCCCCTTGTCCTGCTTTGAGTCTCAAATCCTATCTCAAACTCTTTTCAAATAGCATTTGACTACATGAATTAACTTAAGAAAATGCCTAAATCAATGACTGACTGAAAGCTCATCAACTCTTTTTCCCGTTCCAATCACAAAGTCTATTCTCGGACTTATATCATGTCATACAAAATCCTCATCAGGGAATAAAAAATCTAACTAGTGAACCATTTCAATTTTACTGTCTTTATGTCTATTTCTCTAGCACTGCACTGCACATTTTTAACTATTTCCTGCTGAAACTGGTTACCATTCCTAACAGCTTTCAAATGCAGGTATATGGAGAATAAGATCATATTCTGCCCTAAAAATTCATGAACTCTCACTCAAACAGACAGAGTGACTATTAGTAACCCAAATAAATTGTAAGCAGAAGGCATGACCATAAATAACAAACGCATTCACGGATGCAGCCAGTAAAAAGATACAAAGCTTTGTTGCAAGTGTCCAACACCACAAAAATGTGAGAAAGAGGACATACTCATATTGGTAGGATGCCAAGCAACACTTGTCACTGATGAATTGTGTCTTTTCCTAATGAGTTTACTAACTCACCTACAACAGAATATAGAACATACATCAATAACTGCCCCCAAAGAGCTACCAAAAGCATAAACTAAGTGTACTAATCTCCTGTCTTTTTTATATGTAACCATCTCATTTCTTTACGAAGTTATAGAGGGCGTCAGTAACTAGTTAATTTCTAATCCAGTCTTCATTTCCATAATGCTAAACTCTTGGAGTAACTGCAAGAGGGACATTTGATTCATATATGTAGCAATAGAACTGCTTCAAAGTCTCCATTGGAGTTTGCACTCTAAACCGCACCGAAGAAATGAGCAAGACAACAAAGCATCAACCCCGCGAATACTATTTGTCGCTCTTCAAAGTCCTGTACCGTGAACTTCTGCATTTTGCCATTCATATGTGCTTCCACAACTACATAAGGCTCATC
The DNA here is from genome assembly GCF_016545825.1 of Eucalyptus grandis. Lineage (NCBI taxonomy): Eukaryota > Viridiplantae > Streptophyta > Magnoliopsida > Myrtales > Myrtaceae > Eucalyptus > Eucalyptus grandis. The sequence continues at coordinate 20,700,791 of NC_052622.1, forward strand.
CATGAGTATTGCATACAAATGACCTAACTTGTCCCCATACCCAAATTTAAAAGCTTTCATCATAAAAGATTTTCAATGGAAACAACATAAGTTTGGAAAACATATGATTCTTTGGGATTTGATTGGAATCTAGCACAGATACAAACACTACACAAAATGTCAGGTTTGATACAGTAAGGTAAAGAAATGAACCAATAATACTCATGTAAAGCTTCTAGTCTACAATCTTTCCTCCATTTTTATCAAGTTTTGAAGAACTTGACATTGGTATTTTTGTCTTTTTACAATTCTCCAATATGAACTTCTTGATGAAATTAACTTGCAATCCCGGAAAGAAATTTAATTCACCCATCATACTCATCTCAAATTCATCGTGCATACATCTAGAGAACTTCTTGCATAGATTTTCATTAAGTAATCCAAAAATGATATCATCAATATAAATTTGAACAAGTAGAAAATTTTTAGCTTCTCTTTTGATGAACAATTTAGTATCTATTTTACCTTTAATAAAACCATTTTGAGTTAGGAAATTATTTAACCTTTTATACTAGGCTTGAGGTGCTTGCTTATAGAGCCTTTTTTAATCTTTAGATTGAGTCTAACTTCCTTAGATTTTCAAATCCAGGTGGTTGTTCTACATAGACTTCTTCTTGGATGAATCAATTTAGAAATGCACTTTTTACATCCATTTGAAATAACCTGAAATCTTTATAGCAAGCAAAGGCAAGTAATAATCTTATTGCTTCCAACCTCGCTACTAGTGCATATGTTTCATCATAGTCTATCAATTTTTCTTGGGTATATCCTTTGGTCATGAGTCTTGCTTTGTTTTGATCATTTTTCCTTTCTTGTCCACCTTGTTCCTGAAAACCCATTTAGTTCCAAGAATAGACTTACCTTTAGGTTTAGAAATTAATTCCCAAACATTGTTGATGTTGAACTGTTTGAGCTCTTCTTGCATAGCTTCAATCCAGCTTTCATCAGCTAAAGCTTCTTCTACACTTTTGAGTTCAATCTCAGAAACAAGTGCTAAAGCACTAGACTCTTCTCACTTTTGGATCTGGTACGAATTCTTTCATCAATGTTGCCAATGATTAACTTTTTGGGATGACTTGATTTATGCTTCCAGTTGTTGGTTGGTTTGAAGGTCTACTGATCCTCTGTTTCAGTTGAATCTTTTGGTTCATCTTGTTGTTCATCTTCAAAAGTCTGAACCACTTCGGGGGAGTTAGATTTTATAAAATCTGGAGCAAGTTCAAATTCTTCAAGTTGATTTTGATCCAGTTGATTTTGCATAGAGTCTTGAAACTTGACGTTCATAGATTCTTCCATAGACTGAGTCTTCTTGTTGAATACTCTGTAGGCTTTGCTTGAGGTTGAGTAGCCAATGAAAATTCCTCCGTCTGACTTTTCTTCAAACTTACCAATTCAATCATTTGTATTTTTCAAAACAAAACACTTACAACCAAATACATGAAATTAAGAAACATTTGGCTTTTTTTTTCCCTTTAAACACTTCATAGAGAGTTTTCTTTAAAATAGGTTTAAAAAATACTTTGTTAATAATATAGCAGGCTGTTGAAATTGCTTTAGCCCAAAATTAAGAGGAAATTTTACTTTTAATTAAGAAAGTTCTAGCCATTTTCTACAAAGATGTATTCTTTCTTTCCACAACCTCATTTTGTTCTGGAGTATATTGAGAAGAGAAAATATGCTAGAAACCATATTCATCACAAAATTTTGCAAAGTCTTGATTTTCGAACTCACTTCCATGGTCTGTTTATATGCTTGAAATAACATATCATTTTTCATTCTGAAATTTCTTTACAAACTTTGAAAAGTGAGAGAAGGTTCAGACTTACTTACCAAGAAGTACACCCAAGTAAAACGAGAGTAATCATCCACAATTACTAGGCAGTATCTATTTCCTCCAATGCTTTGAGTTCTGGTTGGTTCAAAGAGATCCATATGCAAAACATGCAAAACTCAATTAGTAGAAACTTGATTTATAGGTTTAAAAGAACTTCTAACATGTTTTCTCAAAACACATGGTGTGCATAATTCAGACTTTTGATAAAGTAGGTTGGAGAGTTCACGAACAAACTTTTTAGAGGAGATCTTGGCAATATGTTTCATGTTCACATGGCCAAGCTTTCGATGCCAAATGTTTGCTTCGTCTTCAATGGATATTAGACATTGAGAACTTTCTGGTTTTAAATCTAGAAGATAAATATTCTCATGTCTTCATCCAGTGAAAGATTGAGAGAAATCTTTACTAGTTCCCAAACAAATGCCTTATTAGAATTTAATTTTGAATCCAGTATCGCACAGTTGATTAATGCTGAGTAAATTATAATTCAATCATTTCACCAAGGAGACATTATTGATTGTTAGATTTCCAACTTTCGCAGTTCCACATCCAACAATTCTTCCTTTTTGTTTCCATCAAAAGAAACTTTTCCACCATTTATATGAACAAGCTTTATAAAACAACTTGAATCTCCTATCATGTATCTTGAACAATCACTATCCAAATACCATTTGATCTTCTTTTTTATAGTGACCTGCAATTATAAAAAGAACTCAATTTTTCTTTGGTACCCACATTTTCTTGGATCTAGGGGAGTTAGTGCTAAATATAGTCTTTGCCCAATCCTTCTTAACAATTCTCCAAACCTTTGGACATTCTTTCTCGAAATGTTCAGAGTTGTTATACTTTGAACATTTGAGAGCACTTTGGCTAACAGATTTTACAAAAGTTTTTTGAAAATAGTTCTTACTTTTGTATGTCTTTGTTTGATTCTTTTCTTTACTTTTGGAAAATTAATTAAGGAAATGGTTTCCGGTGTCATACCCAAACCAGATTTGTTGAAATAATGTCTTTATACTAAAAGAATCTTTTCCAACTTCTCAGATTCTTTTGAAAACCTTTTTGTGATATTTGAAATGTCTTCTTTCAAAAAAGTATTTTCCTTTGAAAGAGAATCTGCATTTTCTTTCAAATTAACAAAATTTCTATCTAGATTTTTAAACTTTTCTTTCCAAGTTTCCTGTTGTTTCATTTTAGAATTTTCCCTCTTCAACTTGGAAATCCTTTTAAGAGATGTTTTGAGACTAAGACAGAGTTCATATATGTACTTCGAGACTTTAACAGGAATTCTTAAGTTACTAACCTCGATTTCTTTGTCTGATTTTGAGTCTGAATCTGTTTCAGAGTCTGAGTCTGATTCTGAATTTGCCATTAGACATATATTGGCATATTCTTTATCACTTTCCTCGCATTTAGTGTCACTCCATGTCTCTGCTTTGAGAGCATTCTTGTATTTCTCAATTCTTCCTCTCTTTTTCTTCAACAGAGGATAGTTAGGTCTGATGTGCCCATTTTTCTCGCATTCAAAGCAAATCACATCTTTGTTAACTTTATCATCCTCAATTGATTTGTTCTGGAATTTTTTAGTGCCTTACTTCTTCCCTTTCTATTCAATTTCCTGAATTTCCTGATCATGAGTGCTAGTTCTTCATAGTCCATGTCTTCTTCTGAATCTGTAATATCATAATCATCATTAGATTTTAAAGCAATTGATTTCTTACATTTAAGATCTTCTTCCTCATTGATTTGCTCCACTTCATATGATTGAAGTGTGCCAACTAATTCGTCTATAGAGAGAGGCATGATCCTCTGGGTTTCTCTTATTGAGGTCTTCACGTGATTCTAGTCTTTGGAGAGTCCACGCAACAACTTGTTGACTTTCATTTGGTTCTGAGATTGGTTGTCCTTGATATGCTAGGCCTTTTATGATTTCTGTGAAACGACTAAACATGTCAGTGATGGATTCTCCTGGCTTCAACTTGTATGCTTCATACTATCCGAGTAGGATAGTGATTTTTGTTTCTTTAACTCGATCAGTTCCTTCATAAGTGACATGCAACCTGTTCCAGACTTCTTTTGTTGTTTCACGAGATGAAATTCTGTTATACTCAGTAGGAGATAAAGCATAATATAAGGAATAGATGGCTTTAGCATCAAAATATTGTCTCTTGGTTAATTCTTCTTGTGTCATTTCGATAGCATCCACAACTTCTTTTCCTCTTTCTAAAGTTGATGTAACTTTGGGATTGATCCTTTTTTCTACCACATCCCATTCCAAGGATCTTTCGATCTTAGAAATGCCTTCATCTTGTTCTTCCACATATTGTATTCATTTCCATCAAAGTAAGGAGATCTAGTGTTACTTTGGCCTTCAACCAAACCTGAAGCCAAAATACTAGCCATAGATCTTTAACTCAGAAGTAAAAACATTTCAATAAAATGAGCACACAGGCTCTGATACCAATTGAAAGTGCTAATATGAACACCTGGAGGGAGGTGAATAGGTGTGAATAAAATTTTTTGTAAAGACTTAGAAGAAGTAAGTTGCTTTTAGAATATCACTGACTATGAATATATTCATCTTTGAGCAAATAAATAAAGCTACAAATAAAAGCAAAGAATTAAGAAGTTTAGGGAAAGAGAATTAGAACACAAGTTTTATAGTGGTTCGGCTTAAATCGAGCCTATGTCCACTCTCCCGCGCTAATAGCTCACTGCTTGGATTCCACTAAGTATCAAAAGAGATTTTACAACATGTGATCTTTGACATTTTCAATGAAGAGTCTCTACTAATCTCTCACAAAGTCTTACTAAGAATTTCTCTCTCTTTTGTATACAACTTTGAGCTCGATGAGTGAAAGAGCAAGGAACTAGACTGCTTTAGACTTTGAAATTTTTCTCTCGTGCACTTCTTTGAACAACTAAAGAGTCCATCTTAAATACTCTTTCATGCCTTCACTACCGTTAGCACTTTCCAAATGAATTCTTCCAATATATCCGTTGGACAGAATCAATTAAGGTGATTTCAAGTCATTAGATGATTTGTGATGAAAGCCCGTCAATCATATTCGCCCATACAATCAGAATCTTGATTTCCATAAGTAGAACCTTCCTAGTGTACTTCACATTTCAAAAGATCTTCATATCAAAGTTGATTCCAATAAGAATAATCAATCAAATAGGTGCTATATCCAGCCATAAGGTTATCCAAAAACCATACGAATTGAATCCTTGAAGATGATTTCGCATCTGGATAAGTCTTCATTCTTTAGTCTAGAAACTGTTAGTGAGGGCAGACTTTAAGGTTAAAGTCTAGTGATCTACAAACTTTAATGGTAGAGTCTGGAGTTCTTCAGACTATAATACTTGAGTCTGCAAGTTTTAAGATTAGACTATTATAAATGTTTTGTCAGCTTCAAAACAATAAATGAGTTTTCTCCAACAAAAAATGTATTCTTGAATGGTGATCTCAATGAAGAGATTTATATGGAATAACTTGAAGGATTTAAGGTCGAAGGAGAAGAACATAAAGAGTGTAGACTTGTTAAATCTTGTATGGACTTAAATAAGCTCCTAAACAATGACATGAAAAATTTGACCATGTGATGATCCAAAATGGATATAGAATCAGCAAATTGACAAATGCGTATACACTAAATCCATGACTGTTAGATGTGTACTTATATGTCTATATGTCGATGAATTGCTGATTTTTTGAGATAATGTTGAGATTATCAAAATCACCAAAAATGTTCTCAAGAAAAATCTTGAAATAAAAGACTTAGGTGTTGTGGATGTTACACTTAGCATCAAGATTCTATGAAATTTTGATGATCTGAGTTTAACACAATTTCATTACATTGAAAAAATAATCGAAAGGTTTAAATGATATGTCATAAAAAATGCGAACAATCATTTTATACCACACTTAACTTTAAGAAAGAATATTAGAAATAGTATCAAACAATTGGAGTACTCTCAAGTGATTAGCAGCATCATGTACATCATAAACTACATTAGACTTGAATTGCACACTCGGTAGGAAAATTGGGGCCGGTATACAAACAATCCTAATCATGAGCATTGGAATGCTCTTTTGAGAGTGTTGGGTTACTTATAAAGAACCAAAGACTATATTTTGAATATCTAGCTATTTTAAAAGGTTATTGTGATGCCAATTGGATTTCGATTCCGATTAATCTTAATCAACTAGTGGAAATGTATTTACATAAGGAGGTGTTGTGGTATTGTGGAAATCCTCAAAACAAACTCTAATAATGCGTTCTACGATAGAATCTAAGTTTGTTGCTTTAAATAAAACTATTGAAGAAGTAGAGTGGCTTCAGCAATTTTTAAACGATGGTCTATTATGGACTGTAAGGAAAACTTACTTTGTATTATTCAATAAAGTTTAATATATATACATCAAAAACAAACCCTAAAAGTAGTAAAAGACTAATTTACCCTAAGACTAATTTACCCTTCTTACTCCTAACACTCCCCCTCAAGCTGGAGCATAAATATTAATCATGCCCAGCTTGTTACAAATATGTTCTATCCTCCCATTACCCAAGGACTTAGTAAAGATGTCTGCAAGTTGTTCGCCGGTTCGAATATGACTGGGAAGAATTAATCCACTTTGCAACTTCTCTCGGATAAAATGACAATCAACCTCAATGTGTTTTGTTCTCTCATGAAACACGGGGTTGGAAGCTATATGCACAGCAGCTTTATTATCGCATCACAGAGTCATGGGTACTAAATCTTTAAAGCCTAACTCAGTCAATAACTATCGAATCCACACTAATTCACACGTCACTTGTGCCATGGCTTTATATTCTAACTCAGCACTAGAGCGGGCAACAACACTTTGTTTCTTACTTTTCCATGATACCGGATTTCCTCCGACTAAGGTACAATATCCAATAGTTGATCTTCTATCATCCGGAGACCCAGCCCAATCAGCATCGTAAAACCTTCAACTCGTTATGACCATGGTTTTGGTAGAGAATTCCTTTTCCCGGAGCTTTCTTCAAATACCTCAATATCCGAATAACTGCATCCCGAAGAGATGTACGAGGGGAAGACAAAAACGGCTTACTACATTGATAGGAAAAGCAATGTCTGGTCAAGTAACTGTAAGATAATTCAGCTTACCTAACAGTCTTCTATATCTCTCGGGATTATTAAGAATTTCTCCTCCATCAGCAACTAATTTAACCCCTTGTTCCATGGGTGAATCAAGAGGCTTTGATCCCAACATACCTGTCTCAGTGAGCAAATCCAAGACATATTTTCGCTGTGACAGAACAACACCTTTTTGTGATTGTGCCACTTCGATTCCTAAGAAATATTTCAATTTTCCTAAGTCCTTAGTTTGAAACTGTTGCTGAAGATAGGCTTTTAGCTCAGCTATACCAACCAAGTCATCTCCCGTGATGATAATATCATCAACATACACAATCAAGAATAGTTTGCCTCCCCGATTGTTTTAAAAGAAAGAATGATCATTTCCACATCTTGATAGCCCAAAAGACAATACAACCTCAGAAAATCTTCCAAACCATGCTCGTGGAGATTCTTTCAAACCATATAAAGATTTTTTTTAATTTGCAAACTAGTCCAGACTCCCCCTGAGCAACAAACCCTGGAGGTTGCTCCATATAAACTTCCTCATGAAGAGTGCCATGCAAAAAAGCATTCTTAACATCAAGCTGAAATAAAGGCCAATTATACGTTGCAGCAAGAGAGATCAAAATACGAACAAAAGTAAGTTTGGCAACATGAGAAAATGTGTCTAGATAGTCAACCCCATACACCTGAGCATACCCTTTTGCAACAAGTCTTGCTTTTAAACGAGCAAGAGAACCATTGGGGTTAACTTTTACAGCATACACCCATCGACAACCAATAGCAGTTTTGTCTAGAGGAAGTGGTACTAAGTCTCAAGTTTGATTAATCTCAAGAGCCTGTAATTCTTCTTCCATTGCTGTCTTCCAACCAGAACTTTGTAATGCCTCAGCGACAGACTTGGGGATAGGATATTGTTCAACAGTAGTTAAAAAGGCTCGAAAAGTAGGAGACACAGAAGAGTGTGAAATAAAATTTGCAATAGAATGTTGAGTACAAGTACGTGTACCTTTGCGATGAGCAATAGGAAGATCAAGATCAGATACAAGAGGAGGGACAGCTAATAACGGATATGGAGCAGAAGTCGACGTAGTAGTGACATGAGGAGCAGGGGGAGCATTAGTAGCAACACGATGACGTCGCGTATAAACCTGGAGAGGAGGTGGTTTCTCTGTAGATACTGGTGAAACATTGGGAATAGTAGACCGAATGGTGGTCACATACAATTCTTCATCTAATTCAGACACATCAATTGGAACATTATGATAAGGAGTGGATTCAAAAAATGAAACATTAGCTGTTACAAAATATTTTCTCAGTAATGGAGAATAACAGCGATATCCCTTTTGAGTGCGGGAATAACCCATAAACATACACTTGAGTGCCTTGGGATCAAGTTTTGATACTCCGGGTCGATGATCACGAACAAAACAGACATTAGGTTAAATGGAAATTGTGGAAGATAAAGCACTGAGGACAAAGGTAATGAAGGACTTGGGTTAACTGTGCCAATTCTCTTAACATGTGTAGGTGACCCATTGGCTAGAGTAACTATGGATGAAGATGGAGAAAAAGAGGAAAATATACTTGAAAGACCTGACATGTGATCAGAAGCTCCTGAATCAATGATCCAAGGATGAGAAGTAGCCGAAAGACATGCAGTAGCATTACCTGTCTGAGCCAAAGTAGCAGTGGAAGAAATAGGCTGTGAGATTTGAGATTGTGTGTACCGAGCATATTCCTCACCAAACATAACCACCACCTTGTCTTCATATGATTGTGGAGTAGGGTCTATATTAGACGTTGTATTAGCAAATTGGTGTTGCTGCCCTGGTCTCCCATGTAGCTTGTAGCAAATTTTTTGAATATGACCAAGTTTGCCACAGTAATGACAAACTCGTGTAGTTCCCGAATTATCAGTAGATATATGGAATTATCCATAAGGATGTTGATTACCTTGACCTCTCCCTATTCCAATGCCTCGGCCTCCTCCTCGGACACCATGCCCACTATATCCGCCACGGGTTCCTCCATCACTCCTATTACCACTACCAGTTCGAGTCTGGGACACAAGGGCTGAACTTCCTACCATAGATGTAGTATCCTGAGAGGACTCACGAGATACTTGAAGAACTCGAGCAAATGTTTATGTGAGTGACGCTATATTCTCTCCTCCAAGAATCTGAGATCTAACATTTTCACACTCAAAACCAAGACATCCTAAGAATCCCATTACAGCCAATTGTTCCCTTTGACGTTGCATTTGTTGAACATCAGCTGAAATAGGGAGAACAGCATTCAACTCCTCATACAATCTCTTAAAGTCTGCAAAGCACTAAGTAATAAAGCGTCCCTTTCTTTCAAATCGATAAAACTCCTGCGATAGCTCATAAATCCGTGACAAATTATCTTGGCCAGAATACAGCACATTCAAATACTCCCATAGTTCTCTCACTGTATCAATATGAGTTACCATGTCAACTATATTACTCTCCATAGAATTCAGCATTTGACCAAGAATACGTGCATCAACACCATCCCAAGTAACATCATCTCTGGGCTTAAACTCAATTAGGTGTCTATGTTGATTCCTGCCTGTCAAAGTAAGCTTCACAATTTTCTTCCATTGGTGGAAGTTAGCACTACCTGCGAGCTTCTTATCAGTAATTCGATTAGATGAAGAGGAAATCACCTCAGTCATCATAGTATTACTCTTCTCATCGCCCATTTTCCAAATAAGAATAAGCAAACTCTGACCTTAGCTTCCGTCAAACAACTCAGCCGCAATAATTCAATAACCCAATATTACCACTACCAAATAAAATGACAGAAGCTACCACACAACTTTCAAATCATCAAATAAATAACTGCACTATACCCAAGCAGTAACTTGCTTCATCACAAGTCTCAAACAAATTAATCAGCCAAATCAGTAACTTTAAAGCAAATTATAACCCACAAAATCATCCCGAAATCAGCAACTTGCTACTGTACTTTGTCACTACTACAACCTTTCTACTTTCTCTCTCTAGGGTTTTCCCTCTCCTTCACCAACCTCACGTACAAGAAGCAACACAGCTACACCACCAAATCCAACAAGCATAGGGTCGTCAAAACCCCTGGTAGTCCAGCAAATCGCACAAGCACGAGTGCGCGGAAGTCGCGCGAGCAAGCCGAGCGAGGGCGAGCGCGCCACACGAGCAGCACAATCAAGCCGTGCGGGCAGCATGGGCGGCGCGAGCCGAGGGAGCCGCGCGAGCACCGCGAGTGAGCCTCGCGAGCGAGCAAGCTGCGCGAGAGAGAAGCCCTATTCCGGTGAACCGACGACGGTCCGGCGAGTCAACGGCGGTCCGGCGAATCGACGGCGGCGAGCGGCTGCTCCGTCGTCTAGGGTTAAGCCCTAAGCTCTGATACCATGTAAGGAAAACTTACTTTGTATTATTCAATAAAGTTTAATATATATACATCAAAAATAAACCCTAAAAGTAGTAAAGACTAATTTACCCTAAGACTAATTTACCCTTCTTACTCCTAACATGGCCGAAACCCATGCCTTTGATAAGCATTCACTGTGACAATCAAGTAGCGATTACAAGGGCACAAAACGTGATAAATAGTGGTAAGTTTGGACATGTTCGTCATAAACATAATACGGTAAGGAAATTGCTCTTGAATGTAATAATTTCTTTGGACTTTGTAAAGTCAAAGGATAATATTGCGGATTCACTGATAAAAAGTTTGTCGAAAGAGCAAATAAACTGCGCATCAAGAGGAATGGGGTTAAAAGAGGTTTCAAGATAGACACCTAACCTAGCAATTAGAGATCCCATGGACTAGGTTCAATAGAATAACGCAAATTTTGGAAACTCTAATTTGTGCACTAGCTCACCTTCCTATGATGCAACAATACTACCTACAATGCTTAAAGGGTACACTATGCATTTAATTATTCTTATAACTTGGATTCCAACATCCTAATGAGGTATGGTGGGATATTTTAATAAGAATGCACTTATATGCATAGAGCTGGCCAATTCGATGAAAATCTTTAAAGGCTAAGTTTTTTAAAGCACGCATGAATCCCAAGAGATTCATGGCCAAAAGAATGAACACAAACATGAACCAATCTTGATCCGAAGATATTCTATTTGAGGTCTATTGTATGGGCTTACACCAACAACTGGGGATTCAAGGCTTAGTGCACCGACCGGTAGCAAAAGCTCCCTATCTTGATGTAGTGTATTTCCACAGGCACACTTGGATTTCTTCAAGACAAGAATGTTCTGTTTAGCCATTGATGTGGAGGATTGTTGTAATCATTATTATAATTATATGTTTTAATGGCTCAACATTAGTGAGATAATTTTTTTAATCGTGTAGCCGTTATGTCTATTTAAGTCATGTCCTAATTGTTGTAATTGTGAAACTAATATTATTATCAAAAGGCTAATGGCTCAACTAACTGTGAGCGTAACCGACATAAATATCCCTCGTCTATAAATAGATGTGTCTACTTAGTTCAAAATAGAAGGAGAATTCCTCAAAGCAATCCTAAAGTGTCTCTTGAGTTTTCTCTTATAAAATATTCCTCTAAGTGTGCCGTTTTCAAAAAATGTTTAACAAAGTCCTATTTGTATAGTGTTGATACAAACAGGTTCAAGATGTTTTATCTTGAAAGGTATAGTTCATGAAGTTACTTAGTACCATTGGCAAGAACTAATCGTCTTAAGAAGATTCGGCTAACCATACCTCATCTCCTATTTATTTAATTATTACTTTCTTAAAAATATTTTTTTTATTACAACAAACAATGTTGCGGTTTTTCTCTAATACATAATTATATTTCCAACATTATACTTTATCAAGATTTTAGCGGATGATTCACTAGTAGAATTTTAGCCGATGATGTACTAGTAGCTCCACAAAAGAATTTGACAACCTCGTGAATAGATTTGACAATGATTATTCAGGCCATTAGTTTGCTAAGATTGTTTCCTTTCTTTTCCTTTATTTTTCAAAATTATTAAGAGAAACGTATACTTCTATTAGGAGTCGAGTTTTAAATTTTGTATAATAATAATATAGTATAAAATCAGGGGTGTACAAAATTTCTCCGACCGAACAAAAAATTTCAAATCTTTTCGATTCAAATCTCCTTTCAGTTCGGGTAATAGGTGAAGAGTGAGAATCATCATAGTTTCATAAAATCGAAACACATTCCAGAAAACGCGAAGCCATCCCAGAACGTTTGCTTCTCTGTTGCCGTTTGCACTTCGATCGCCAAGAACACGCTCTCCACTTGTTCTTCTCATTTTCGGTCTCCCTGTATGGTTTGATCTTGTAAAGGTGACGTGAGTGCTCAAATAGAGAAAGTAAACTGAAAAACGGCCAACGTCAGAGGAGATATTACGAGCCTTTTGTTTCAAACGGGGTAGATTCTCGTACATTACTCAAGATAACAATACAAATGATTTTTAAATTTTGGCCTAATGTACAATGTGATCCATGAACCTTTAATTTATTTAATGCAATCCATGAACTTTGGCTCAACATGCAATGTTATCCCTAGACTATCTATCTATTCAATTTGGTTCATGGACTTATGATAGATGTTCAATTTTGTTCATGAATTATACGAAGATTTTTAATGTTGTCCCTAAATTTGAATTAATTAAATGATAATATTGAACATTGTCATATAGTTAAGGGACTAAATTAAACATGTACAAAAGGTTTCGAAATTACATTGAACAAATTGAAAATTCAAGAACTACATTGGACTGTATTAAACAGATTAAAGGTTGAGGGACTACATTGTACATTAAGCTAATAATTAGGAACCACTTGTGTCATTATCCGTTATTTCTTTTTTGAGAAACAAGCTATTTTAGTTGGCCATGGGAAGGACAATTGTAGAGGTGGGGACAGGGAGAGGGGGGAGGGGAGGGGAGAGACAATCGTGTGGATCCAGATGGTCGATTCTTGCTGTCAAGCTTGAAGGTCGGCTGAGGGTAGCTAGCAACATTAGTGGCGAGGGAAATCGGGGATGGCCATAGAGAATGGATAAAGAAATGAGGAGAGAGAAATGAAAATACTTGTGGAGAGTGAGTTACATTGAAGAAGGAGGAGGAGGAAAAGGGCCAAAAAGAGAGAGAGAGAGAGAGAAGAAGAAAGAAGGCTCAAACTGAACCAAGTCAAATTATGTTTTTAATTCGGTTCACAAGAAGCATGCCACTTTTCCATGTTCAATTCAATTTGGATATGGATGAAATCCAATCCCACTTGTTTCAAACCAAACCATTGACATATCTATGAACATAAGAGGTAGTTATCATGGTGTGGAGTCAAAATTATTTTAGACAATCATGTGGATCCAGATGGTCGATTCTTACTGTCAAGCTTGAAGGTGGGCCAAGGGTAGCCAGCAACATTAGGGGCAAGGGAAAACGGAGATAGCCATAGAGAATGGATAAAGAAATGAGAAGAGAGAAATGAAAATACTTATGGAGAGTGAGTTACGCTGAAAAAGGAGGAGGAGGAGGAGAAGGATGAAAAAAAGAAAAAGAAAAGATAGAGGAGAAGAAGAAAAGAAGTCGTAAACTGAACCGAGTCAAATTATGTTTTTAATTTGGTTCACAAGAAGCATGTCGCTTTTCCACGTTCAATTCGATTTGGATATAAATGAAATATTCAATTTGGATATAGATGAAACTTAATCCGACGTGTTTCAAACCAAACCGTTGACATTTCTATGAACACAAGAGGTAGGCATCATGGCGTGGAGTCAAAATTGTTTAAGATTAGAATCAACCGAAAGCATTGTTATTCCAACCATGGTTTCTGACTTCGGGAGAGAATTGTCCGGACCTCAATATTGTGAATTGAGCTGAAACCGAGGGAACCAAGCCCTCCCCCACAGACTGCGCAGTAGCCGGTAAAAGTGGGCAGGAGCGTGGGGCCGATGCGAAATCCCAAATACGCCCTCGAGAAAGGCAGATCCCCCCACCGTGTCCCTTCTGAAAATTACCAAAACACCCTCGCTGGACGCTCACCCAACCAAAGCCATTTCATCAGTGCTGAGATAATAAAAGAAGAAGAAGAGGAAGAGGATTGATTAACATAATCAACGTGCAGGCCACGTGTCGCGCGCAGGCGAAGACGCAAGGCATCTTCTCCATCTCCTTCTTCGTCAAGGTCTTCTCCTGTTGTAATAAAGAAAACTCCGCCACTGAGCTCCCCTCGATTCGATTTTAGGGTTTTTTTTTTTTTTCTCTCTCTGCTAATCTCTCTCGCAGCGCGCGAGTCTTCAGCTCTTCTTCCCACTTCCCTTGATCGCCGGTCGACGTTCGCATCCGAGCAGGTAACTTCCGCCCCCCCATCGCCCCCCCGCATCTGAATCTTCCCACAGTCCGGAGCGCTCCCGCTCTTCTTCGTTGCACGAGGAAATGGAGGTCTGGGAGTTGGGGGGATTTGTTGGACGGCTTGTTGTGCGTTTGTTGTGGCTTGAAATGTTCGATCTTTGCTGCTGAATTGGATCTCTGACCTGATGATCTCCCCGCTCAGAGCTCCGCAATTTTTTTTCTTTTTATTTTTTGGTCTTGGGGGGAGTGAGATGCTCTTTCCTCTTTCTTTTTTTAGCTACGTAGTTTGGTCTTTGACTTTTTGTGGAGTTCTCTTGTTGTCACTGGCTAGGGATTTAAGTTTCCGGGGAGTTTGTACTGATCAGAATGATCTTTGCTGCATACTTGGCACCGGCAGCCATCGGGGACGTTGGTTGTTGCCTGACGAAAAATGGGTCCATTTTCACTCCTTACGGATACCCCTAAGTTTTAGAAGTAACTCTAGCAAAATGTCGGTGACCAGTCCTGTTCGTATCAATGCTCGAACTTGTTTAGTGGACTCCCACTTAGAGCTATGATAAGATGCGTCTCGAACGCTCTAGTTTCTGAAGCGGCTATGTTATATTCTTTGGTTGCCAGCAAAGCCATTGGGTTAATTATTGCTTACGAGCTGTTTTTGAGATGATAACGATGTCAATGACTAAATGTAGAAAATGGTTGATGATTGGTTGGAGACATGGAGCAGCAAAGAGAGATGGTTGCTCTTGGCATGTTGCCGCTTGCTTATCTGTATCATGTGGCACTTTAAATGTGGTTACCTTAGATAGCTATCGAGAAGCTAATGATCAAGAATTTCGGAACCTTGGCTTTGCAAAGCATTACTTTCGTCGAAGTCCTCATCCTAGGTTTTCTTTTTCTGTATGCTCGTGAAGTATGAGAACAGTTTTCAAAAAAATTTTAGTAGAAATGGCTTCCTGGATTTTCCTACATGCTACTTTGTGGATTTTAAACATCGTTGATAGAATAGTTTCGATTATAGCTGGAAACCACTTACAAGTTGGTTTGTCGGATGTCATAGCACCAGTTTTGATGCTTATTGCAACATGGAGGGAGGAATTTTGTAGTCAACCTTGCACTCGATTTTGATTGGGTACTTTATTTTGACCTTAATCAGATGCTCGAGTTACTATTTTATTTCAATGTTAAGGGGAATACTTCATGTAACTTCCATTGCGAGCTTTAGATTTGATCTATTGTCACTCACCAAATGTTTGCATTCTGGCAAACATGAGCTTCCATTTGATCTTCTTAGGATTACAGGGAGAATTAGATTGAACCAATTGTCAGAGTCCGGTGAGTTAGGGTCCGTTTGATAACTTTCCTCATGCTGAAATGTGACATTATTCCCTCTGTTTGATTAATGATGTCAATGTCATTGTCACCCAACAGTTTTATATTCATTTGAAACGTGAGAAGGAACCTACTTAATGTAGGACACTGCACAGGGCCAGTAGTAATCAGTTCACTCTGTTTATATGTGGACTTTTGTTCGCCAACGTTTCCTAGTATTTTCAGGTCCTAACCAATTTTGATTTCCACATTGTCTGTCTTTGTCTGTTTTTTGGCGGAAAACTTCCCCTTCTCGCTTAATGCACATTTTTCTGAGGAGAACCTGCTCTCCTATAGGGAAATGATATTTGTATGCACAATTATTATTCTAACCTAATTGGAATGGGTGAGTGCGCCTGCAGTGTCAGTGTGTGTGTGTGTGTGTGTGTGTGTGTGTGTGTGTGTGAGAGAGAGAGAGAGAGAGAGAGAGAGATCGCTAGGTTATTAAAATAGAAATGGCTTTAAGCATGTGAGGAAACTTCTTGATGATCTGCTTCCCATAAGAACTACTCAAATCATTTCTAAGAGGTTTTTTACTTTCTATTCAGTGGTAAGGATTGCAGTTGACTGAGTCACTTTTGTGATTGTTAGTCCATTTATTTCCAGGAATTTATATTTATTCACTGTGGAGACCAAAGAGTCCCGGTGCTTGCTTACTTTTAACTTGGTCCTATGAAATGCAAAGGATGATGAATAAGCAATTTCTTAAATTTGTTTAGAAACAAACCAAAAACTTTGCATGTAGTAATTGTTAAAAGGCTCCATGTCAAACTTGATTTAACATGTGCAAAGACGTTAACAATTGACGAACATTGTGCAAGTTTCCACTTCTTTTTATAATTGGTTTTTCTGCAGCAGTAATTACAACTAAGATCGTCTGTATTGCATAATCTGATAGAATGGTAAGAAGCGATCATTTTACATGTGTCAAGATTCTGACAGTCATGAAACAACTGAGTCTTTGCTTAATAACCAGTATCGTGCATGTTGACACTTCTTTTTATAGCTGTATTTTTTTGGCAGTTGATACGACTAAGAATGTCCTTATTACATAGTCTGATAGAATGGTTTGAAGTGTTCATACTAAACATGTCGAGATTCCAATGGTGATGAAACAACTCAGTTTTGTCATTGCTTAAATTTTAACTACAACCAAGCAAATTTATTAGGTCCTACAAATTCAGCTCTGAGACTCTTGGGACTTGTTTTTGAGATTTTTGCGCCGGGCGCTTAGATTAGAACAAATCAAAGATTAGCATTTGAATGAAGGAATGCGAAATTGAGCAATTGAATCTGTAACTTATCTGGAACTTATTAGAAATAACGTTTCCGAAATCAAACTGTTGTTCTTGGGCTTTATTTGATTACCATCTCGACCTCTCTATAATAGACATAGAGACAGAGAGAGCATCTTTATTGGGCTGCCATAATGCAGAGCACTAAAGTCTATGTATTTTGATTGGAAAAATGTGGACCAGCACAGAATATGCTAGTTGATGTATTTATTTGAATTGAGAAATACTGTGGCTTCTCTGTGAAAGTGAAGTTTATGGACTTAGTTCCTATTAAGTTAAAATTAGCAAAAATCTTTTCCCATTCCCCCTTTTCTGGATGAATAATTCTCTAGTAAAACCCATTTTTTAAGAGGTCAGAACTTAGAGAGAGTTTTCTTAGTTGCAAAAGTACCGTTGACTGGTGGTACATATACTGTGTTGAAGAATTCCTTGAATTATGTCGAGTGATTAGTGCTTTCCCCCCTGTTTTAGCCCTGTCGTGGGTGATAAGTGAGAGCACCTTTCAAACGAGACTTCTTTATATGAGGGAATTAATTCAGTAATTTGCGTTGAGATGTCATAATATATTCTACTACAATAGTGGGAAAGGCTATGTTATTTTGTGGTTATGCATGTATCAGTGTTACATTATGGAACTTGGTTGGAAATTGTGCAACAGTTGGATTTCTTGCAATAGAAACCTTTCAGCATTATGCTTGGACAGCAGTATTTCGTGTTCCCATGGTGAGTTCTGATCAAATTTTTCTGATTTCTAGAGGCACAGGGAGAGGAGACTATGTCAAGTAGCAGAAACACCCATTGGTGTTACCAATGTAGACGACCAATACGATTACGAGGTCGAGATGCAGTCTGCCCCTATTGTATTGGAGGATTTATTCAAGAACTTGACCTGGTGCACATTAACCGACTCGATTTCTTTGGACTTGGTGATGAAGGTCGTGACCCACACTATCGGATGATGCAGCAAGCATTCTCAGCATTGGTAGGGCAGCGGTTGGCAGATAGAAGCCATAGCCATGGCATCAGGGGCAGATCTGATCTATTTTCTGAGCGTGACTCTGGAGTTAGTCCTTTTCTGATATATGGCGGTCCCGTGAGATTGTCTGCAAGTAATGGAATTGAGGCCCTTTTTAATGTGGTTCCTGGAATTGGATTGACAAGGGGTAACGTGGGCGACTATTTTATCGGGCCTGGACTAGAAGAAATGGTTGGACACCTTGCTGCTTCTGCTAATGAACATCAGGGCCCTGCTCCTGCGGCGAGGCCTTTGATCGATTCCATGCCCACTATTAAGATCTTGCAGAGGCATCTTCGCTCCGATTCACACTGCCCTGTTTGTAAAGAAAAATTTGAGCTTGGATCAGATGCAAGGCAAATGCCATGCAGCCATATTTATCATTCGGATTGCATTGTCCCATGGCTACTCCAGCACAACTCATGCCCTGTTTGCCGCCAAGAACTGCCGCCCCAAGGATCGAGCAGCAGTCGTCCAACTGCTGCGAATCGGAGCAGCAGCAATAATGGCAACACCAGCAGGAGGGAGAGTCAAGGAAGGAGGAATCCCTTCTCGTTCTTGTGGCCATTCCGTTCATCGAATTCCAGCTCTCAGAACAATAGACACAGCCCTAGTAACTCCTCGACTGTGCGTGAAAATAACCACCACCAGATGGAGTACTCTGAATGGCCTTTTGACTGAGTCGATGCGCCGTCCGTGCAGTCCGTGGTTGCTTTGTAATTCTGATAACAATTCATGGTAAGAGAATTGCTTGTAATGGAATTGGCTTTTAGAGATTGTGTGCTGTTTCTAGTACGATACTCTTTTCTCTTCTGCCGTTTCTGTAAATCTACTCGTTTGGTAAAATTCTGTCCTAGGCATTTTCGGCTGTGATCTGTACTATGTGCTCTTAAAGGCTTGTGGGAAAGTCCAGCGTGCCAAGTTTTCAACGTCGATTTTTTTTAACCTTCTGTGGTGGATTGTTGCCCCAAAAGGACAAAGGAAGAAGAGAAAATCGAATCTTCTTCGGGGATTCACTTCGTTTACGTATCAGCATCGTGAAAAATTCTATATAGACCGCTTATCTGTTTAAAACTGATAGGACAGCCTTCAGTTAACAGAGCTGATGTGGATCTAACATGTGGTGGTAATGTTTCCTTATCGATTCGGCACTCACGTGCATCACATCATCTTAGGCTTCAAATCGCACAACTCATTCTGGACGCTCAGCGTTTTCTTTTCTGTTCTTTTTGGGAAAGTAGGGGGCAAGTCTTTCTTGCGTTAGCAGCTTTGGTTCTTCAGGAGTTCAAAAATCAAGGGGCGCTCGACAAAAGACAAAAATAAATTATATTAGCCGGAAGTATGTGAGCATTATCCAATTCACGGTTCATTTGGAGAAAAGAGATGGTGGAAAGAAAATCAGGGCTAATCATCCTCTGCATCCTTGCAGTGGAAAGACTCGGAGATGTACAAAAAAACATTGAAGTTTTCGTCCGTAGCATCATCACCAACCCCCACTAGACCATGCATCGTCAGAAGCTTTCTTGGAGTTACTACCCCCCCAACCGCCACCATTCTCGGTCCCACCCTCAGTAGCACCGGTGCTACCCCAACCTCCAGACCCACTTCCCCAATCACCACGGTCGCCCCCACCGCTTCCACTGCCCCCGGCGCCCCATCCGCCAGGGAATGCTTCCCTGCCTGGCGAATTCTGAACTTTAGCACCCGGAAAGCTGCCCCACCCGTCACCTCCGTCCTTGTTACCTGAATCCCATCGAGGCGCATCGTAACCTGAATCTGGTCGGTCATTACTGGTGATGCTACTCCCCCTGTTATTATAAGAGGCCCGACCACGTCCACGCCCACCATATGGCCTAGGAAGCCCACTAGGATGCCCATCACGACCACCGCTATTTCTGTAGTCTCGACCTGTAAAAATTAATCCAAAATGTATTTTCAATTAAAGAGAACTAGTGGGCCATCTGAATGCATTAAGAACACGGAAGAACTTCCCAACTATCTGAAAACACAAGAGAAATGAAGAACAACCAGAGGAGAAACATGACAAGAAGGGAAATAGCCCATAACAGTTAAATACATATGGCCAAAAAAAGAGACGCAATGTGACATTAAATACATTATGTAAACAGACCACAATATGCCCTACCAATCCCTACACCAAAATCGTAACAGCCAGACCAATTCTCAGTTACAGGTAGCGAACATCATGAGCTTCTCTAAAGAATCTTATTCAACCAAACCAGAAGAGACTCCCAATTACTGCATATCGATACTATGTCTACAATGGATTCTGGTGATGAGTGTCCCAAAATTACTAAGGAAATGCATTGATAGTCCCCATATCATGTATAATCAGTGCTTTGAAAATTGAATTATTTTCAAGTCTAGTATATTCACTAGTGCACTGAGACACTTGTTAACCGGACCCATTTACTATTTTAGATTAAAACCAAGTCTTGACTCGTAGATTCTAGCAATGAACTTAGGCCATCTCTTCCTAATCTCAGAATGTTCAACCTTCTGCAGAAATTCCCAACGGGAGAAACATAAAGCACTCATGCAAGTCTATATATCAAGTATCTAGACCGACAGTACCTGTTCTTGACCCTGGTGTTGAAGATCTATCTCTGTCAAAAGACTGGCCCCTCCAGCCGCCTTCATTTGTGGAACCACCCCAACCACTGCCCACAGATGTTCCAGAAGAACCTCCAGTCGCAGGGCTTCGCATAGGCACCATGGCAGCGACCGACCTAATTGACGGTGCCGAGTCATGTTGAGGGTCATTGATATGCTTCTGAAAATATGCCACAAGCCGATCGATGTCCTCAAACATCCTTTTCCGGAACTTAAATCCTTTAGGGTAAAGACCGATGTACTCATGGTGGGGATTTGTGCTCCTTATATAGGAAAGGATGAATGTGCCTGGATGTTCGTGGGAAATGCCAAAGCAATAAACTATCCTCATAGGATGCTCTGCCTTCTCAATCCTTAGAAGCTCATCAACTTCTGCTTTAGTGCCCTTCCTAAACTTTCGATAGTTCAGCATCACCTTTAAATGACCCACCAAGGGATCCACATATCGATCCATAACCTACAATATAAGCAACTCAATTTAAGAAAGGATATCTCACCCCATTTGAGCACGAATGTCACTGAAATAAAAGCAAGTATCCTAGCATCAGCCTCGCATAAATTTAAAACAAGTGCCCTAGCATCAGCCTCTGCCAAAAAATCCACAATAGAAAACAAATATATACAATTGAGCATCTTCAAAACAATACAGCACTACATATAATTTCCAGAGTTGAAGATTAATATGTTACGTCCCATGTTTTGCCGCTTGCTTTCAAAATCTCCCTTTCTTATAATACCCTTGGAAGTAAGTCAATTCTGGAACTTCAAAATGGTCATTTTCTGTCCTTAATAAGACATAATCCTCAATGCAAGCTAACTAATAAATTTTGAAAGGTTGCATCTTAAAAGTAAATTCCAGATAACAACTTCCAGAGGTATCACTAAACTGAGAATTTCACTGGATTGTGGTTCTTAACAATAGCTACATCCTGCACTCAGCCGAAAAAACTGCTTAAGTCATTATAGGAAAGCACACTATATTCTCAATGGTTAAGTACTGCCAGCCCCTAAACCCACCCAGCCTATAAACCCAAAAGTATTTCTGAGTTCCTTTTCCACAAAATCATCTGCTTGAATAAGAAAGAACTACAAGTTCACTAAGTAAAGATAGCCTTTACTGCAAAAAATCTGACCCATATAAGAAGTCAGTTGAGTCATATTATGATGCTTTGGAACTATCCAATTTATTCAGAGTCAGCTCGGACAATTCATTTGCAGTGAGCATAAAGACACATGTAGGGAGGAAGATATTGAATAAATGGACCCAGTCTGCAATCTCAAGCCTATTTCACAAAAACCACTGTTAAACAATTTTCTCAGGCTATATCAATTAAGAAGCAAGAACAAGTCCAAATACCCATCAGCTCAATAAATTCTCACTCTATAATTCCAAGGAAAGTTCCAACCACAAAGAATCAAGCAATGTAACTCAGCATCTCAAAAATCTGATACAAACAATGCAATAAACAGACTAGCTAAAACACAGCTAAGTAATGCGAAGCACACCCTTGTACTTTTCAAAATACCATGCGACACGCAACATAGTTTGAAATTCTTCATGGGGTTAGTTGATTGACACTATAAATTACTGACCTCATCCAGATCCTCGAAGGTGTCTTCCCCAATTTTCAATGTCTTGCCAATGCGAAGAAGACTTGTGATGTCTTTGTGCTCCTTGCCACCTTCAACTATATCCTTGTGTGCATAAACGCCATCATAAACTTTAAGAGTCAAGGTTAAATAAGAGGGCCCTCGAGAACTGGGACGAATGACACTTTCACCAGGATCTTTGTCCGACAGGAACTGCCACAAAAGAACCATTCTTCAAGTACTTTGCTCAATAAATGATTTTCTTAGAAGTAACTGAAGTGCAAAAGAGCCATGTAGCACTAAATTCAAACCAATTTCTATCGACACTCAACAGATATCCAACTTTCCTGGCCCTCAGCCCCAAAATATTCCATAAGAGTTGTATATCCATAATATGCATCTACAATAGAGTTTATGTTGACAAACATATATAAGAAAAATCAAGTTTCAGTTTATTAAAGCCAAAAAACGGCTGAGATACCAAAATAGTGCCGAGTAACTGAAATCTATGGATAATTTTTTTGGTTAGAACAAGTACAAACAAAGCCTTGTCCAACTAAGTGGGCCCAGCTATATATCCTTATATGCCCACTCGATTCAAAGAGGTCTTGCCGAACAAGCACAAAAGCTATTATGTTAAAAAAAAAAAAGCACATTTTTTCTTCTGTCATACATAATATTACGGATACTTGAACCATATCCAAACCAAATATAGGTAGTCAAAAAAGTCTTAATAACATTGTGCATCACAAAATATTTTGTCCACGTGACTCAAAAGATGGAGTAACTCCATCTTTCACAACTTCAAGATATATCATAGAAAACCTAGTTTTTATCACCCTAGACTACCCAAAGGTGGAAGGGGAACCAACAATGAAAAGTATCTCATCAGATCAAGATTCTTTCAGGCCCAGAATTTAAGAAAAAATGAACCACCTGCCACCCAACTAAAACCACTGCCATTAGAAAAACCTTCTCACTTGCTTTCCTTCTCTTCCATCTGAACCACCCTCAGACACTCGATAATGATGCATATAAACTAAACTAACAACTTGCTGCCTAACCAGTCATCTATTTGCTTTATGCTCAGAAATGAACAGAATTGCCTACTTTAGCAGATCACAGTTAATCAGCAATTTATTAGGGACATGCATAAGATATAGCAATGTGAGAATTCT
This sequence comes from Eucalyptus grandis, assembly GCF_016545825.1. Classification (NCBI taxonomy): domain Eukaryota; kingdom Viridiplantae; phylum Streptophyta; class Magnoliopsida; order Myrtales; family Myrtaceae; genus Eucalyptus; species Eucalyptus grandis. The sequence goes on from NC_052622.1 coordinate 20,724,235, forward strand.
GCAGACAAAATCTATGCACTTGAACTTCACAAAAGACCTTTATTTTAGGCTGCACACCTCAATTGCTTCATCAGCTGTTATATTCTGGAAGCGAGGGTGAACAATCATTCTTGGTTTGAAATGTTTCTTAGCAAGCTCCTTCTCTTTCCGAGCTTTCTCTTGCTCACTCTGTAAGCTGGTCCTATCTTCATGGTAGTAAGGATCAAGGGGCTGGACATTCTGATATCTGCTATTTCTCATCTCACTCTCACGACAAACTAGGAAAACCTGATGCCTATTCTTCTGAATTGACTTTATTTTGCATGTAAGTATGTCACCTTCATGCAACCTATCGGACAGCTCAGATATGTCTCTCCAATCATCTGAGTAGTCCTCCCTCATAAGGACACCAGTTAAACCAGATTCAAGTGCACAAATTGCTTTTTGAGGTTGCACCCTGCGAACTGTGGCTTGCACAATTCTCCCATCAGCCAAAGTTTCCTCAGTTTCACCTGAAAGCATATAAAACTCTTCATCCTGACTAAGTTCTTCATATTGTTTTCGCCAATCCTGAAAACCCTGGATTAATTCTCTCACAATCATATGCAGGGTCTGTATTTTATTCTGACGCTGCTTGTCTTTAGCATATCTAGGAAGATCAAGTGATTTCAAAAACTTTGGATGGTCCCTGACATATTCTATAGCCATTTCCAATGCCTCATCATCGAAGTTTCCATCACCGTCGCCATATTTATCATAAACATCTTTGGCCAACTCCTGCGCTAGGTTATAAGATTCTGGATGGATTCTTGTATCATCTAACAAGTCGATAAACTGGCTGCTGCTAGCGGCCAAGCCACTTCGTCTGACACGCAAGAAACCGACAGCATTCACAAACACCTTCTTACCAAGTCCGTGAACCGTTACAAAGTCTTTTCGAGTGTAAATAGCTCCAGCCCTCACCAATGACCTCTGTAAAGATGCTGCCTTTCTAGGTCCAAGCCCGGATATGAATTGTAAAGGTGCAAACAACCACTCATGGCTAATAGCTAAATTAACATCTAGCCCTACTTGATTTGTCACATCCACCATGACCTGTTCAACCATGCTGTACTTTTCATCGGGAGTGAGAAAATCCTCCAATGGATTAAGTTTCCAAGATAATATCTCCTTCCCAGGACCACAAAGAGTTGCGGCCATTGCCAGGGGATTTTGGAGGTAGCGCCCAAGAGCCACAGCTCGCCTCACAATGCCTGGAAAAAGAATGACATGGATAGAGGATCACAATTTTAAGACTTCAATATATACAAAACGCGACATTCTTTTTACCTTGCTGAGATGGCAGTTGATCCGATGAAATCCGAGAATTTTCATATAGACGAGGTAGAGATTCATCCCCATATACAATGCTTAAGCCATCCATCTCATGACCCACATCCCTAGGGTTTTCCTCCACCATTTTGAAAATAATCTGCAGAGAGGAAAACAGGACACTGATACATCAGCAAAGCAGAGAAGGCAACAAAAGAAGTCTTCAAAAAGGACATCCAACTCAGTAAAATCTCACTAAGAATCCATCTCCTATCCTTGGCAATGTACAAGAAGACCCAAAGAAAACTTGTTTATACATTACAATCACTATTTCCAAAATAAGTACTGGAAAGACATGTCAAGGTTTAAACAGTGTAGGAAAAAGTCCCTCTTATTGTCTTTTCCAGACAAAAATTAAAGAGCATGAAAGATAAAAAATACATTACAATAACTATTTCCAAGATAAGTACTGGAAAGACATGACTATAAAGAGACAGAACTCGTGAGTAACAAATCCCACTCCATCATTCTCAGAACACTGGAGCAATAAGAGACTTACCACACACTATTGGCAGGACATTTGGACCTGAATAAATACCAAATAAGAACTTAAGGGATTATTCACTTGCTACCCCAGCATCCACAATCTACGCAAAATCAAGGTTCCTTGAAACAAGTAATTAACACAAAAGCAAGAACAAACTCAAGATAGTAACACTTTCAAGACAAACTAGTAATCTTTAGCCCAAGCAACAAAAGAAAAGGAATTGATATAAATCTATCAGAGACAACACCTCATATATGTCATCCTTCAACCGTGTGCAAGACAAATTGACGGCTCCCAGAACTACAACATGTGGTTGGTGATCTGTCATGAACTTCAAAACCCTTTGTTGGTCATGTTTCTTGCGTTGCTGGTCATTTACATTTTGAGACCGCAAGGTGAGGGATCCTGTATAAAGCACATCTAGGACCTCCCCAGATGAATCTAGCATCACAAAGGTTGTCGCGGGTTTTCCAGGACCCCAGCAGCAAGCCATAACTCTTGGTGCTGCTTCATCATCCGAGTTAAACTCACTTTCCTTCCTTTGATAAGGTCCAATGGAAACTTTACTCCACAGGGCCTCGCCATATTCTGTTACCAACCAATTCTTGGATCTACTGGTCAACAATGCTCTCGCTTCTTTCTCCATTGAGGGAAGAAGAAAACCATGAAGTGCATCCTCCAAGATTAAGTTCCTCTGCTCATTCCACAGCTGAGCAGATTTACTTACCCCATCACTCAGATAACACTCTGTGCAGTCATGTATCAACTTTTTCAGTGCTGCCTCTGGTAACTTAATTGAAACTTGAAGCAACTTCTCCTCTTCTGCTTTCTGGATTAAAAGCCACTGTGCATCCTCAAACGTACTCAGTGGCTTTTCACGCAGCCACTTAACACCAGCAAACTGATGGAAAGAATCGATCGTCACATTTCCATCAGGTGTAGGACTTGTCGACACCACAGCATTATCCATGAATACACTTCGGACATACTTTCGAACCCGGGGCTCACAACTAATTTCAACTGCGGCCTAAAAAATTTTAAAAAGGATCAGCACTTAGCAATGACACAATTTGTTACACCCATTGGAAAAGAATCATTCACCATAAAGCAAACAATTTAAAAATAACACCGATGTATACCATGTGTCGTGCCCCTTTAAGAACAGCTTGTGGAGTCTCAAACATAGCGCATGTGAAGTTAGAAGCCATCTCCTCTGGAGTTTCCTTTGCATCTTCCAATTCATCCGTCTACATTGCAATAAAACACAAGGCAAGATCGTTGATTATTTCCTATCAATATCAATCTCACACAAAAGCAGCAAGAAAACAATCTTACATTCTTCAGATTTTCTAATGATATCGATAACCCAAATTGCTCCGAGCTGTATCCAAACTTGCTTGCCACCTCCCATAAGCCAGCCTTACTACAGACACTATATTGCGACTTCCTCTTGGGCCTCTTATACTGGCCTTCATCCAGTCCAACTTCGCCGGCAGGAAAATGCAAATTGAATTTCGAGTCAACATCATCAACCTCTCTTTCTGTTTCTGCAGCATTGAGTGACTTGATAATCGAGTCAAAAAGCCGTTGATTCAGACTGAGCCTTGTTTCATCATACACTCGTCTAGACTCTTCCTCGAATCGCTTATAATAATATGACTGCAGAGCAGCCTTTCGTTTCTGAAGCAAGAGCCATTTCCTATCAAGATCATGAATAGCCCAAAGTACCTGCATTCACACATTGCAATGGCTGGTTAACACTCATCATTCCCCATATTAAATCAGTCAAAACTGAGCCCAACTCAAAATCAAATCACAGCTTCGATGGTTGGTACATCAACCTTGTGCCACTTCAGTGTAGGTGCTCTCTCAAAACTTTCATCATTCTCAAGACTTTCATTTCCTTCAGGATCCCTCAAGAGGCTCAAGCACTCCTCTTTACGATACATCGCAATAAAAGGTATCTGAAAGCCAATAAGAAAAATAAATTCTCTGACCATAATAAAGCTGCTCAAGAAACAAAGACAGTGATACTAACATCCAACTTCTGAACGTGCAAAAGATTCAAAAATCTTGTTATGTGATCCTTGTTTATAGATACATCGGGCCCTCCATCTTTCTTACGGAAGAGCAATGCTAATACACTTGTGAGCTGATTGTATATCCAGTTTGTCTCTTCTTCGAAATCAATTTCATCTGTCCGCAGATTAATGCCTTCGTCGGATATCTATCAAAACAAGAGTATGACCACAAAAGGATCAATCAGCAAACACATACATAGAAGCAACTACAAAAATTGTGTTGATGCAGTATAAACCTGCTTCCTCTCTGGAACATCTCTCTCACGAATCACGTCATCTTTCTCTGTCATATACTTCTCTGAAAGAATAACAGGTTCAAATTCATCTTCAAGTCTCCTTTCCCTCAAATCAGTAGATTCTAAGCTTTGTTTGCGCAACTGCAAGAGGTCATCAACATCACCAAAAATTTCATGGGCTTCTTGGAGTGCAGATGATGACACTCCAGGAGCCTGTCTAGACTTCTTTCTCTTAAATTTCCTCCTCCTTAAGAAAAGAAAGAAACACCGGTGTGACAACTCAGTTACGTAAACATTGTAATGACAAATGGAGTTTTAGGAGTACCTGACAGGAGCACCATTCTCATCAACTTCTTCCTCATCCACAATAAAATCGGCCATGTCATCGTCATCACCTATCTCTGCATCTTCCTCCTCCTCCATTGGTTCTTCGTCTTCAGCAATATCCTCGAGCGGTGGTCCTATAACAGTATGAATACCAACCATTACAATTAGGTTCAGACCCCAGTCCATAAATTTTACAGTGCAATAAAGAGACACATACCCTCGTCATCCCCAAACAGACTGCGCTTGAGTTTCTCCTCCGCAGTTCGCCCAACTTTACCACTTCCAACAACCTCCTCGTCATCAGAAAACCCAGAGCTTTCCTCATCAGCATTCCTCCGTGCTTTCTTCAGCCGTTTAAACTTTTTGCTCTCCTGAAGAGATTCCAACATTTAAACTAAATATTTTTTTAACAAAGAATGGGACAATATGGCAGCAAACAATCAAATGATAAACAGGGAAAAAAACCACTAGAATACCTTCGATGGGCGGTGAAAACCAGTGATATTGTTGTCTTCAAGGAGATCGTAGTCATCCTCGTCAAGTTGAAACTCCTTAACACTTCAATTCCCAATCACCAAGAAAAGGGATGAATGAAGAAAGAAAAGAATTAGAGATTTCACTCCTTTTCAGACTGGAACATGCTTTCAAAACAACCCCCCAAAAAAAAAAAAAAAACTCCAACAAGTGAAGAGCCGCATCAAACTCATATACACAGTTAAAAACTTATATATAAGCAAAGATCCTCTATTTCTTTAGATGATTTTCTTGAAAGGGGGGAAAAATCAACAAAGAAAGCTGTACTTATTTCACAAAAGAGAACAGAGATATTACTTCTTCTTTCTCTTTTTCTTCTTCTGCCTCTCCTCATCACTGTCTGCCCTATCCTCTTCTTCATCCTGTTCTTCCTCCTCTTCATCAACATCATCTACGATGAATCCATCTTTCTCGTACTCATCCTGTCCCTCTTCTGCCAAACAAAACTGGAGGGTATGACTATATACTCAAGGAGACATCCCTGTAAGAAAGCACTAACTAAAAGAAGGGCAGCTTGAAACTCAACATCCAATGAAGCATGTACTTAATTATTGGTCAAAGGAAGAATACTAAAACTTTAGTACAATAATTATAACATTGATCAAGACCCATTGCTATGGGCAAAATACAGGTCAAGAGCTCAGCTCAGCTCAGCTCAGCATTGAAAGCACGCTCATCCACTCATAGTCGGATTACCGATCCAATGAAGTGCCCACGGCATATGAAGAAAATCAAAATTTTTGCATACCCAAAGATAATGCCAGATAACAATTGTTCCAAGAGAAAGCACAAAACTATGACAATCTCCAAGTGAACGCTTGTGACCCTTTTCATTTCTTTTCGAGAGAGATTACCAGAAATATTTCTTTGCCCAAACCCTGATATTTACAGTTTCGAAAGATTCTTTACCATCCACTTTCCAGAACTCTACACTCCCATCAACGAGCAAGTTTGGTCTGCAAGGAAGATCTACAATGTCCAGAGCCTATCTCCCCAGTTGAAAACCCTCCGTGAGGTTATTGACATTTTCCATAATGATGTTCAAATCATCCAGTAGTTCTCACAGTGAAACTAACTCATACCTAACCACAATCATCCTGGCCTCTAAATCTCTGTCATGCACTGCTCTTCACCCAAAAGAAAAAGGGGGGAAAATTGTCCGTCACTTTCATAAAGATACCCCAAACCGATCCGTAAGAAGCCCCAACCCTCACACTGCCTACGACCAACTCGAACAAGACCAGACATGCAATGTCCCAAACCTACTCACTCGAACCCATCGTCGGATCAAAAAAGGAAAATTGCCCACCTCTCCAGCAAACAAACAAACAAACCCTAGCCCAAACAATCACGAAGCTCCAAAACCGCGACGGTCGAAACTCAAAAGAGAACGAGCCACGATCGGCCCCCTAAAAAATCCTTTCGGCGGGAGAAGATTGAAAGCTTAAAAAAGTTTACCGTCGTCTTCGTCCTCCTCCTCCTGGTCGACGCCGCGGCGGCGTCCCCCGACTTCGTCCTCCTCCTCGTCCTCGAGGTGTTCCCTCCCGTCTCCCATCTCGAGCTCGTCTGCCCCACGGCACCGGAGACAAAAACACAAAAAACAGACAATAATCACGCGCCGCAATGTGAGGTGGCGGCGGAGGAGGAGAAAAAAAAAAAAAGAAGTAACCGAAGAGGCTCGAGGCCGGAAGAAGAAGCGCATCGGAGGCGGCGCGTTTCTCTCGAGGGGCTCACCTTCGTCGTCGGAGACGACCGCTTTACCCATGGCCGCGGTGGAAGAATTAGGGTTTGGTACCGGAGAGAGAGCGAGCGAGCGTGTGTTGGAGAGAGAAAAGAGGGCGAGCGCAGCGAAGAGATTTCACTGAGATTGCAGGAAACGAAGGTGCTTTGGGGACTTGCTGGGTGGGGGAGAGAGGGAGAGAGAGAAGAACACCGATGACTCGCTCCTTTCCTACGCGCCCCCCGTAATCACGAGACTGCCCCCCGTTTCCTGGGGCCTTGGGCCCGGCCGGGGCGAGCGGTGGTTGCGGGCCGCCGGGCGTTTTTGACTAATTGCTCTCGCCGGCAGCCGGCCCGGCCCAATCTGGGCTTGCTTGAATCTTCGAGGATGTTTAGGACGCGTGAGACGAAATTACTATTTCTCTATTTTTTTTTTTGTTCCCGAAAGAGATTTGGAATAAAAATCTGTTTAATAATGTAATTTCATTTTTATATTTTTAGATCAGATTTTTATTCTAGAAATAGATTTGAAACAAAAATCAAAAGCTAAAGTTTTTTTATTCCATAAATTGATTTGCTGCTCATCATTGGATGCTAGACGTCGACTGCCCATTGCCAAAAACCAGAAGTCGATTGCCATCGCCGAACATAAGATGCCCACAACTAAGCACCCATCGCTAGGTGCTCGCCACTGCCTCTATTAAAAGTAGAAATTTTATTTTATTATCAAACGAATTTATGTTTCGGAAACAAAAATTATGAATTGTTATCAAATGCGTTTCTTTACTTAAAAACTCGTTCATGATATAAAATTTGATAAATCAATTTATGCACTCCCTTAAAACTAATAGATTTTGTTTATTTTATAGTAAAAGCCACATAAAACCCCAAATTTATACTCATGTAACACATTTACGCTAACCTTTTTTTGACACAAAAATCCCAGACTCCCACTTGTGTGACATATTTACTTAAAGCATTTTTTATAACCCCAAAAATCTCAAATTTATACTTATATGAATGTCGAGGTAAATGTGCCATATAAGTATGAGTTTTAGGATTTTGAAGTTATAGTTACGTGTCACACAAATATAAGTTTAAGATCTTTTTGTGTCATGGAAATTTTTTTTGAATAAATGTGTCACATAAGCTTTTGGTGTCACAAAAAGTTTGAGATAAATGTGTCATGGCAAGGTTTTTAATTTTTTGTGGGCTTTTTATTTATTTTATATATCTAATATATAAGGCAAATTGTCGAACTTTGGTGCCTACCCTGAATTTTTACAAATTTTATAACTAAGTGAAACTTTATGAAGTAGATGAGAAGTGATATTGAATTTTACAATATGAGGATTCCGATTACATCGCACGATAACTTTTTTGGGTTGAGAAAAATTGGAGATGGAGGGAAGAGGGAAATATTTATTTATGTCGAAGAGAAAATTGGAGAAACCTATGTTAGGATAATTTTTTTTTTAAATTATTGATTAATCTTCCTAGTGTTCTCGTGTGAAAAAAATAAAATACAGAAGATACACGTTCTACGCTGTGTCCGGAAGTTTCCATATATAAATCATGATTAAATATTCGAGATCCGGATGTTGGTGCAAAAAGTTGGTTTATCAGGCCTAGAACTAAAAAGGAACCCAATGGGCCAATTATGAAATAGGGCCACCAGTTATTAAAAATACTAAAGCTTCGAGATTTTACCAAAAATAAAAATAAAAATACTAAAGCTTCGAGATTAGTAACCGCTCGAGAGCAAGAATATATGAATGAAAACAATTTCGTATATTGGTACCTACGATAAGTACGGAGCGAAGCGGTTAATGGAGCAATATTGAAGTCTTTAGAAGTAATTTAAATTCGAAAAGCTAATCACTGCCAATGAGCGGTTATTCTTGGATCAGCCTATAAATAGCCGAAAGAACATAATTTTTAGGACCTTTTAACAAATTCACAAACACAAGAATAATCGTCTTTTTCTATTTTTTTTCATTTGTTGCACATTTATCTTTAATTACATGTTTATCTCGTGTTTATCCTTTAATTTATTGCAAGTAGCATAGAACTTTTTACATCCTTCTTGAAACTACATAGAACCCTGTCCCAATAACAAAAAACTGAAAATTAACTGCTTTGGTGAAAGATATTCACAAGAAAACACTTTCCCGGCAAATCTTAGGGAACGGATAATACATATAATTGTGTCATACCCAATTTAGGCTCAATGCCGCATGATTAATATAATTGATTACTAAGTGTGCATCTATTTAAAAGAAAATTTTATGATAAGAGAAAATCATTTAGAGAAAATCATTTTCATGAAAAATACTTTCCCCTTTTTCAAATGAGGGATTCATTTTCCTAATTTTAAGCTAGCACATTTGTTTTGATAATAAATGATTTTTCATCCGGTGGTCATTTTCAACAAATCAAATGCACGAAAATCCAGAAAATCAGGTTGCGAAAAAATTATTTCACTCAAATAAACATATCCTAGATGGAGATTGCTAGAATCATTGCCATGTATAGATGGTTCTGTGGAGGACAGTCAAATGATATGATTGGAAAATATCTTCGAAAGCTGATTTCGTGGATGGATGGCAACATTTACTCAAGGAAAAAGGAAATTCGACGATGGTGCAACGACCGACAATCAATTCAAGCTCCAAACATTCCAAATCGCCGTACGAGAAAAGAGCTGAGAAGACTGTTGGATGGAGCTAATGCACACGAGTGAACTTGAGAATACTCATGTTACGTTCTCGAGAATTTCAAACTTGTAATTATTACCCAAAACTTGTGATTCGAATTTCCACTTTTGTTTCTGTGATATTTATTTTCTCTTTCTAACATTATTTATTTCTCCATCTTTCTTTACTTTTAAAATGACACGCAGGACGCCATGTCAACATTTCCATCTATAATTATGACTGAATGATCAACTTGAACAAAAAAAAAAAAAAAAAAAGTTTAAGAATCCATTTCCCCAAGAAGAAAAGTTCCAAGGCCTGATCAAACAATTTAGAGAAGTTTAAGGACTACTTATGCTGTGATTTTAAAAAATTTATCAATTCAATTCTAAATATATAGTACATGCTTTATTATCATTTTAAACTTTTGCACGTAAAATTTCAATTATTATTTAAAATTATTGACATGGCGGTCTAATTATTGTTGACTATATTATGGCTATAGTTTGATGTGAACAAGTCTATTCAAAATGACATGCTTGCTTTATTTTTTGAATGTCTTTTCTTTTTATCCTAGTTACTATTAATCTTCGATCTCCGAGCCAAAAAAAAATGTGTTGCTCTCTTGGTTCACTTTTGAATCAATATCATGATCCCTTTTCACAAAATACTTCCACCCCTCCATTTGACTTTACTTGGTCAAGAGAATAATAGACTTTTAAAACTTGTTAGGAAAGTGTAATTGAGTCAACAAACTTATATAAAGTGCAAAGTGGTGTAATCGAGTTCTTTTGTTTACTTTGTTCAACTTTGTTAACGGAAAATGTTGACTTGATATTTATTTTTCTTTCTTCTAAGTGGCGATGATGTGACTAAAACATAAAACATGAGGCTAAAATGATGTATGTTTGATCCAAATCCAATTTTTAATACAAATATTATTTAAATTGAAATTTAAAAATAATATTAAAAAAAAGACAAATGCATAGATGAGAAACCAACAGGCCAAGGGCTTGTAGCCCTCGCCTTCAGTCGGTGAGGGTCATCAACCATTGGGCGGGGCTCGGTGATCCTCACCAGCCATCCCCCACCTTTAAGCCTTTCCTTGGCAATGGTGGGATGGCGAGGTTGCCCTTTTAGCCTAGTTTCACCCACCCTTCTTTTCAATTTAGCTTATTCTTTTAATTTAATTAAAATAAAACATATATTAAAAAATAGATTCAAACCAAAATGATATTGTTTTGACTATGCCATTGTCACATAGGATAGAGGAAAAAGTAAAAAGTCACGACAGCATTTTTTGTTTATCAAGTCGGATGGAGTTAATGAGTAAATTTAATTGCATAAATTTGACAACTTTTAGGACTTAATGTACTTTTTATGAATTTTATGATTCAAGTGACAATTTTTAGGACTTTTACACTTATCCCATAACATAAAAACAACACTCTAGTCCTCCATCAAAAGCTCGTCCATCGAACCTTGACCACAAGTTGAACGAGGTCTAGGCCTTGAGCTCGAGGGCGTGGCACAGCTCAAGCCATGCCTATTCGGGCGCTCAAGCTTGAAGCTACTATAGAGGCCGAGTCCTCTACATCTTGGGTTCGAGTGCGTCAAACTTGGGACACTTTGAAGTCAATTCTTACCATATTCCCCCAAAGCCTTAATAACACTATCATCTGTCAATTGCGTCGAGCTATTTTGAGATGATGGGTGAATCCATTTTTCTTGGTTGCCTCTCTCTCTCTCTCTCTTTGAGAGGTTCAAGTAGAGATGAACGAAAGTGACGAGATCAAGTGCCAACTTTCCAATAAACTGCCCAGTCGGAGTGAAGGCATGAATCTTTTCGATACTCGTTGAGAAAGAATTGCTATTCGACATATCTGACCGAACAGTCCTCCGTTAGCATCACTTTGTGCTGATGAACCAAAGCATAAAAAAAAAGGGGTTATCGAGTTTGAGGCGTGCTATAGACGGAGGCCGATAGTTGGTCTTCTTTCGATGGCTGGAGAGCTCAATTTGAGTTTGGAGACTCTTTCGCAGGCATGAAAAGCACAAAATAAAGATTACTTCAAGGACCGCAACGGGATTCGCACAATAATTTCAGGATCGAATTGGTGCCTTTCCCCCCTCATGTTCCGAATCCAAGACGAAGGGATTACAAACGGATGCATCCCGTGCCAAGCGCGGACCAGGAAACTAGCGAACGACGACGGGCGGCCGATCGGGCCCCGCCCGTTAGAAGTAATCAATTTTTTCCGCGTGGTCCTCCGAGAAGAAAATGTGGAAGAACCATGGAAGAGACCCTATTCCCCACCACGCGATGAAGCGAGCCGGTTTTATCTCAATCACGGGAGGCGCGGTGGGGGCGACCATTAAAATTTAAAAAAAAAATAGAAAATGGAAAATGGGAAGAAAAGCGAATTCTTGAGAAAGTGGGGAAATTGCAATTCATCCCGTGACCGGCGCGTGGGCCTCATTACTCTAGAGAGAGAGAGAGAGAGAGGAGGTTCGCTTTCTGACGATAAGAAAAGCGTGCCCGACATCCACGTCGTCCCTCGCTCGCTTCCCCGCACATTCCCGCTTAACACTCCCCGCGATTGAGATTTGTAGCCAACCCGCCGCCCCCTCCCCTCCTACCCACTATCAATTCTTAATTAAATCCATACACGTGTTTTCCCCCCAAAGAAAAAAAAAAAAACTATAATTCAAGAATTTTTAAGGCTGATATGTCATGTGGAAAATAAAAATCATTGCTCATATCGCTTGAGATAATGCTGATGAAAGTTACTTTCACTTTTTATAAAAATTTATGTCTGAATAATTTTGTGGATGATAGAGATAATTTACATCCATATCATGAGTTGTGTGAGTGATTTTTTTCGAAAAATGTTTTTTCATAATTGTTCATTTTTTCACGAAAACAAATGAAGCCTAAGATTAATAATAGCTTAGGGCGTGTTTGTTCGGGGAAAAATTCTACGATAAAAAAAATGTTTTATGGGAAATTATTTTCCGTTTTTCTTTGTTTGGCTACATGTGATCGAAAATGTTTTCAGATGCCTGCATCTTATATGGAAAATAAGTTAAATTTTCTAAAAAAAAAAAATGGAATTGGTAAGTCGTTAAACTCGATTTGCTTCTCGCGATGCTCTCCTCCTACTCATCATCTCCGAGGTTGCCAGCCTTAAAACCCTCCTACTCGTCCTTTGCTCCTTGGTCTGCAAGCGTTTCCGCCACATCTTCCTCGAGATCAACACCATCTCTCTCCCTATGGACCACTTTGACCGTGGCGGCTCCACAAAATGGAAAAAAAAATAAAATTATATACATATATATATATATACACACATGTGGAAGTTGGCTTGTGCTTTATTGCAAATATCGTGCGTAACGTATGTCGATGCACACTGAAATCTGTATTCTGAAGTTACCCTTAATCAAATTTAGTTTGCTAATGTTGATCTAATGGTGGTATGATGGACTTTGAGCAAATTTTATTGTTGACTTTGCAATTAGCTATATAAATATGTATATAAAGACCACCATCAAATTTCGGACAGCCCACTTTTCGTCCACATATTTGGTACATATGTTTCGTCGGTGTCTCACGGTCTCTGGCATTAAATAACACATTTTGATTTCTTTTTGTTTTCCTGTCTTTATTTAATGGGTTTTCTTTATAATTGGATTTAGTTTTCATTTTCTTTTTTCTGTCCATGTGAAGAGGGGATAGAGACGACGGTGGTGGGTCACGAAAAGGGCCACGCACCGCGACATCGCCGACGCATCTATATTTCTCGTTACATTAAGGACACTAAAGTTCTTAGTCAAATTCGACGTTTCTCGAAATCATTTAACTCGAAAAGCCATCGCCCCGGTTTCCTCTAATTTCATAAATTTAGAGGTATTAATTCGATGGTCTTTCTTTATTTAATCATGGGCAAACTATTCTCACGGTAACATAAGTATCCAAACATTTATTTTTGTGTGACCAAACTTTTTTTTTTTTCGGTGACCGAGAACTCTGTCACATGCCCTCCGTGCCCGAACGGCTCATGAGGATCAAGCCCCTATATTTTGGGAAGACTAGCATAGCAAGAACTCCACTTGGCTTGGGCCCCTATACTTTGGGGAAAACTAGCACAGCAACTCACCGCTATGGTTCCTTATTTAAATTGCTAGCAACGTAGGGTTTCGAACTCTCAACCTCAGCGATAAGGGAGAGACTCTCAATCAATTGCAAAAGAACCACCGGTTCCGAATGATTTCGGTCCAATTCTGGGCAATTTGGGCGGGTCTTGGTTCTTTTGCACAGCCCTAATAATTTAGCTGGAGAGATGCCGCAAGGGGGCCGGAACACTTGCATTTGCTAAAATTCGGTGTTTGTAATGAACAAGTTTCGAATTTTTAGCAACAAACAAATTGGAATATTTGTGTCGCAATAGCGTAGCCTAGGATTTTTCAGGGTATCAGCCCCTAAAAGATCAACTATTGAGCTACAAGTTTCCTAAAAATGCCATCAAATTATGATCTGAAAATCTAGAACCTCTATTTCTGGGGAAGAAAAAAAGAAAATGTAAAATGTGTGGGGGAGGGGGGAAGACTTTGGTTTTAACTTTGGTTGACCAAATCGATGATATTAGCATACAGTACGCCCCCACCGTGGCTACTGGCTTCCACCACACGCCTTTTATCGGCACTCTGGCCCCGAGAGTCAAAACCACCCTCACCTCCCCGATCGCAGAATTCTCCGTTGCTCGATCTCCATTATCTTATCTGCTAATCAACTTGGATTAAACTAAATTAACTTAAAAACTCCACATCCTCTCTCTCTCTTTCCAGGATACTCGCTGTCTGAAAGTGCGCAGGAGGTGCTGAGGTCTTTATTATTCCGCACCTGCCTCTCCTTGCGCTTCACCATCTCTCTCTCTCTCTCTCTCTCTCTCTCGTGTCACTTTTGAATGAAGCCAAGCACCCACCATTGAAAAGATAAAAGGCAAAAAAATTGTTTTTTTTTTTTTTTTTTGTTGGTGGGTGTTTTTGAAAGACGGGGGGTGAGGGGAGTACATGTCCAAGACAGTGCATAAGTACAAACAAAAAACCCCACAAAAAAACAGATAAACCACCACCATCCCATGACTAAAACAACTGTGATGGAGTACTAGAGAGAGAAAGACTACCTTGACAGAGAGAGGAGAGAGAGAGAGAGAGAGAGAGAGAGAGGGCGTGTGATAATCCATTTGCAGAGGAAGTTGTTCTTGCCCACTCAATCCCCTTTTGAATGCGAAGGAAAGAAACCACCGGCAAGGAGAGCGCTCGGGCCGCTTCTCTCTGTTGACGCTATTCTTTCTTTCCTTCGCTTTGCAAGCAACGCGGCGGAAATGGGTGCATCTAATATGGGCCCAGCTCGCCGGACGGGACGTGGGTTCGGCGGTGGCCTCCGCCGCCGTTGCTCCCGGGACTAGCCTGCATTGCCGGCCTCCGCAATGGGGAAGAGCGCCGAGGAGGAGCAGCAGGTGGCCGCGACGGTGGTGTCCATCACTTCCGAGAGGAATGCGGAGCGGCGCTGTGGGTGCGGTGGGATTTCGAAGCGGGTCGGGGTCAGATGCGTGGCGGTGTTGGTTTTGTCCGTGGCCGTGTTCTTGTCGGCCATGTTCTGGTTGCCTCCGTTCTTGCAGTTCGCAGATCGAGGAGATCTGGATCTGGATCCGAGGTTTAGAGGTGGGTCTTCCCGGTGGATTCTTGGAATCTTGTCTCGATGGGTGCTCGCTTTTCCCTGGTTTTCTTGAATTTGAGTGCCGACATTGCCTGAAGATGACACGTGGTTTCGAGGGTTCGTTCGTTCTCGAACTGCTTGGGGTACATGGTTTAGTTCTTGCTTCTGGGTTTGTTAGGAATGTTTTGGGAGTAATTGCAGATGAAGATCCGAGGGAAATAGATATAGTGGAGCTTCAGTGTTCGCATTTGAGGAGAGTTAGTAGTAATTCCTATGTGTTCATTTGATTTTAGGGGTCTATTTATTCATCCTTAATTGCTAAAAGTAGTAAATGAGGGAATTTACTCTATTAGGAAGACTCTGATAGGCTTTTGACTACATATAGAATCAAGTAAGAATTTGAATTAATGCGTCTTATGATCCGTCCAATTTGCATAGAAATGGAAAGTTTCCATTCAGTTTTGATGGCAAATGAGTCGATAAATGGTTTAGTTTTAGCTGTTAATTTCCGTTTTTCTGTTTTATGGTCAATTATAGACCGCCTTTATGGGGATGAACTCTTTACCAAACTGGACTGATGGATCTGTCTTTCCTTTCGTTAGCATATACATGCTTGTGCTTGCTCATGCTCCCCTTTTCATGTGTCCAATCATGCCTAGTTAATCTCTTGCTGGGTCAGGCCGTTTAAATGTTATGCTTTCCTAGTGTTCGGCCGCTGGTTTGTCCGATGGTATTCATGCAGCATCAGTTTGCAAATGGTTCATGGTTGTTCAGGGATTGAAGATCTGGTTCCTAATCTTGCAGCTTTCATAGATTCTGTTGCATGCTTTCTTGCTTGTAACAAAGTGGGAATATATGCTGCTACCTATTAATACAATAAGTCAGACCCTTTCAGTGGGAATTTTAACCTTTCCTTTTTATTGTTTAGTTTTCATGCACTGAGATTCCATCTCTTACAAAATTCTTTCATTGTTACTTTATTAAAGGTATTCAGTGTATCCATCATTCAACTGCTTGCCAACCTACGGTTGTCATATGGTGCATCTTTTTGTACTGGAAGGGTCATATTGTTGTTACTAATCAAATGACAGAGTGGAATTGTGACAGCTGTCCTCAATTTTCTTTTCAGGGTTTTACAATCCACAGCTTTCATAATGTTGGGTTTCTCATTTGTCTGTCCAATGTTTCACTAATGTACCTGTTACAGCTTGCAAAGAAAGGCTTGTTTCGGGCTATTGTTAGTTGCATCACTAGGAGTAAAGGATCCAATGACTTTTATATGCTGGAAGGGTTTTTGATTCTGCCCTACTCTTGACAAAACTGCATGATTCTCTCAATTTTATGTACTTCATCCATTGGGAATATATAAACCTACCAGATTTTGATTGATGCCATTTTCCATGCAATAAAATGGGAAATAATTGCAGGCTGCATGGTTGGAATTCATTTTTGCAGTCACTGACAGTTTGTTATGAATGTGCCTGCTGGCTGATTCTGGCCTGAGCATGCCTGACTTGCTTTGATGCAGGTTTGCACATGTGATAGAAGTTTCTGAGTACCAATGTAGTTTGTCAGCATGAAAAGATTAGCATGTCAAAAAAGAAATCTATGAGTTGTTCAATCTATTGATATTCTTGAATGCATTTTCACCATTTATGGATCTTCTTCACCTTCAGTCTTTAAATCTAAGCCTTGTATATTTCAATTTTCTATTTTATCTCATTATTTAATTTCCTCAATGTTTTGTTGGTATGTTCAAGCAATGTTATTCTCATAGCCAAAAGTAGAAGAACAGCATTCTTCTATGCTTAAGATTGATCTGTTATTCACTTTTTGATCTTTCTAGGTCATGATATAGTAGCTACCTTTAATGTTGAGAAGCCAGTTCTTCTACTTCAAGACAATATCTTGCAGCTCGAAGAAGACATTTTTGCAGAGATCAATCTCGCGACTATCAGAGTATGTGCTTCCCAATTCCTTTTTTTAACCATCTTATTGATTATGAGGCTAATCTTCCCCATTCTCTGAACAGGTAGTTATCTTATCTGTGGAGCCTTTAGCTGGATCAAATTCAGCAAAGGTCGTGTTTGCTATTGATCCTGATGTGAAAAATTCAAAAATATCCAATGCTACTGAAATTATAATAAGGGAGTCCTTTGAATCTCTGGTTACACGCCAGATATTTCTCCATTTGACTTCATCCTTATTTGGCGACCCATTCTCATTTGAGGTGCTAAAGTTCCCCGGAGGAATTACCATCAGCCCTTTTCAGAAGGCATTTCCTCTGCAGAGAGCGCAGATCTACTTCAACTTCACCTTAAACTACTCCATAGAGCAAATACAAGCGTATTTTGAAGATCTCAGAAGCCAGTTGAGATCAGGATTGCGTCTCTCGTCCAATGAGGTTAGAGACGTGCACCTTTTCGTTGTTTCTTTTAGAATGTTCTGACTTAGCACATTCATATTTTCAGTTATCATCTCCTGCAAGCGATATTTGGTTAACCTTATGGTGTTCGTCCTCCATTTTTATTTGTTTACTTCTGTGGATTATGAGCATTAGTTCTCATGCTTTTTGCGGGGCTTGTGTGGGGATTTTTAAGGCGGCGTGAGAAGACATTTGGTTGTTATCATTTATCTGAAAGGGATTTCTTGCCTCCCAATTGGATTATGCTTATAGGAATGTGTGTGTTTACTAAACAATCTGGAGAATCTTACCAGTTTTGGTGAATTGTTTTCTGTGTAGATCTTGTACATTAGCTTATCGAATGTGAGAGGTTCAACAGTGGCTTCTCCGACCATTGTTCAGTCATCTGTTTTGCTGGCGATTGGAAACAAGCCTAGGTTGAAGCAGCTGGCACAAACAATCACGGGTTCTCACTCAAGAAATCTCGGTCTCAACAATACCATATTTGGCAAGGTCAAGCAAGTCCGTCTTTCATCGATATTGCAGCACTCTCTCAATGGTGGCGACGGAGCTGGACCGTCATTACCACCTTCTCCAGCTCCTCTTCCTGGGCCCCACCATGCACACCACCATCACCATCACCACCACTCTCACCACCATCACTTCCATCAGCCCCCTACTATTTCACCTGCACCTGCAACTCATGATAGTGCGCATTCACCTCGAGCCGTTTCACCTGCCCATAGAAAAATCTCACCTGTCCACGGCAAAAGCTCACCATCACCTGCACCTCAACCAAGTTATGAGGCAAGGCCTCCTGGCTGTAGATTTGGCTATAAAGGAAAGCCTTCAGGGAGTGGAAAGCAGTCTCATGTAGCTCCAGTTCCTGCACCAGCACTTGCTCCTCGGTATTCTGGGGTTTCTCCATCCCCACAAGCACATCATCCACGGGCGGTTCCTGTGTCTAGCCCGTTACCGCATGTTGTCTATCCTCATGTTCAGCCCCCATCAACGACCAAACATCATACAGAGAACCCCGTGCAAACGCCGTCAGTTGCTCCATCACTGAATTCATGTAAGTAATATGCATCCTGCTTACGGCTTCATAAATGTGATTAACTGTGTCTCCCATTCAAGTTCTTGTATGAGTTCTTCTATCCCCATTTGTGGTAGCCATGCTAGATAATTGGGAACGAGATTATTTTTTGTAGAATCACGATTAAATCTTTTCAGTGCGCTTTTCATATTTATCATGAAACCTATTAGTTCTGTCTTTAGCATTTGTCCCAGACCAGAAACCTTTCCATGGAAAAGCATACTAGCTTCCTTGATCTATTGGATTGCAACATAATCAACGAATCTAATGTTGTACATCTCTGCATTTGCAGCTTCTGCAGGTCTTGTTCCCACGGCACAATGGGCATTCACCCTGATCTTCGCAATCCTTTTACAATTATGATGTCGTAGATGAAGCTACCGTATCTTGACCAGTTGAAACAGACAAGTCTCTGGTCCTGGTGAAGGCCTCAAATGATCAGACCTATACTTAGTAGAAGGAGCCGGAGGGAGCTTTACGGGTGGGAGCGGCCGCAAAAAAAGGGGCGGCCCCGCTCGCATCTGTGTGGATGGATGTACGTAGGTTTTGGGCACGGGAATGTGTGTGTATATATGTTATTCGAAATCCGGCCGGTAGATGCACCATCAGGTCAAAGTCACTAGAGGTGGCAGGCCGTTGGTTCACATTGCATCTCCGCCGCTGTGTATTCTCTTCTGCGGCAACTGTAACGGTAAGGGAAGAAAAAAAGAAAAGAAAGAACAAAGGAACTGCATAAAACTGTTCTTTTTTTTTTTTTGTTTACAATCTACTTATCGAGTACGTTGAGTACGATTTTTCGCCGGGCGTGCGCATTTCGGCTCTGTTGTGTTCGATGGCGACTCGAGATCATCTGTGTGTTTCGGCTTTATCAGGTGGGTGAGGGAATTGCTTGTTGCACAAGCTTTCCGGGCTGAACCCATGAGCAAGTGGGTGCTCTTCACGGGTCGCCCAGAGTTCCGGCATTCGGCGTCGGACCGTCCCACGTTCTAGCTAATTCCGGCCATGCCGATCGAGGTGGCTATGGCCTGCCATGTGTTTTGTGCCTAATTATGTTTAGTTAGTTAATTAATCTATGATTTGTGGCATAAGGGAAAGGAGTTGAGTGATGGGCGTCGGTGGGTGTAACTGCATCTGGATAATGAATTATATTTAGTTAGTTAATTAATCTATGATTTGCGGCATAAGGGAAAGGAGTTGAGTGATGGGCGTTGGTGAGTGTAGTTGCATCTGGATAATGGCTTGGTGGGGTATTTTCGTAAAAATGGAAATGAGAGTTTTGAATTTTTGGCAGGTTCGTAGCTTTTAGCAATCCGTCGGTGGCACCTCAGGACCCTGAATTAGCATATGCTTTTGAAAGCAATATTTTTTGCTTTTTCTTTTTTATACTACAAAAATATGCTGATTTTTTTTTTTTTATTATTGAATTTGATGATTTCGCGATTTCTATTTTGGATCGAATAATTTGCTCCCATCTGGGTGACCAAGAATTGGCTTTTTTCCTTTTTTTTTTTGTTTTGTTTGGCTAGTATGGAGAAAATTGTTATTTGCAAATTTCAAAATCTTTTTGAGATGGGTATATCGTTTTCTTTTTGTTAATAATTTTGGGGAAGTGAATGATTTTAAAAATATTTTCCAAAAAATGATCAATTGCATCATTTAAAAGAATTAGTCAATTGAAAATATTTTAATTATCGATAATAATTTATATTTAAATATTCTCATGAATTGTGAAATATTTTTTATTTATTAGTTTTTGTAAGCAATACAATAAATTATTCTTTTAAAATATTTAAAAAGATTATTCATTTTTGGCAAAACATACAACCTTAGTTTTGAATGCCTTTTAGATACATTTGGTTTTGTTTTCATTTATTGCCAATAAATTCAAGTAACTTGTTTTGAGTTTATTTAACCATTTCATAACCAAAAGCAATGCGTTTGGGTGCGCTAGAACAATAAATGATTATTTAACATCATTTTCTTCAAATGGCATTTATCGTGTCTGCATGATATGTTTAGCTTGCAAGTTATACAGCTAGCGATAAATATCGACTACTTAAAATTAACAAAAGAAGCATATTTATTACTTTATAACATATCTAGATAAAATTATTCTATTATTTTCTTAATGCAAAGCCCTTTTTTTAGTTAAATATGAGCAGATTCTAATCATTAGGTGAGAAGCAAATAATTCAGACATCTTACAATACACGGGAAATGATCATTGTTGACGGTAGCAACACGCGAATAAGAAGAAAATATAAGTTGTTAATTAACCCATTCTGGAACGTTTCGGTTTTATTCATAGTCATTCAAAGAATATTTTTGCCCAAAAAAGCCTATTATTTTTGTTATAAAACAAAAAAGACAAAACGTATTTGTGTAAAAGTTTTCCTAAAATGATGTTTGACCAAATGAGGGTAAGAGAGAGGCGAGGCGAGCGATGAGTAAAGGAGGGGTCAAGAGATCACGTTCTCGCACGTTTGGATTTATATGCATGTGCTTGCCAAGTCAGGAGAATTTGTTGGCAGAAAATAAGGAAGAATCGTCGTCTTAAAATATGATTTTAACATTTTTTTAAGGCTTCACAATGAATAAATGATTTTAAAAATATATTTTTAAAATCCTCGTTTGCACTACTTGAAATAATTAATCAATAAAAAATAATAATTTATATTTAAACATTTTCGTGGGTGATAAAAATATAATACAAATGATCGTTTTTAAGGAAAATGCATTTTAAAATTATTTATTTTTGTGAAATAAACTGAGCTTAAAACACATTCTATTTGATAATCAAGATATCTGAAGTATTTGTGACATTATATGAGGTACAAAAAAGTTCCATAAAATAGAATTTTTATTTGCAACAATTAACGTAAAGTGTGTTTATGCAAGTTAGAGATGATGGTAACAGCGTGAACAATTATGATTATTTTATATAAATGTCGGACTTATGTAAAATTGATTCATTTAGTTATTTTTTTTCCTTGCCAATGATTGATTATATTCAATGATCCGATGTTTCTCGTGATAATATTTTTGAGTGCCGAATCACATGAGATAATTTCACATGGATCAGTTGACCTAGTAATATTTATCTCTATCTTTTTTTTTCGTTTTGTGAGGATAACATAATACTTATTCCTCACTAACTAAGCGGAATATTGGGATAATTATTCCAAAAGTATACACGTTGGCAATTTGGTTTTAAATTTTTTAATTTTACCTATTTACTCATAATTTTTTTGATAATTTGCCAACACAATCCTTAACATTAGCGATTTTCGGATAAAATCAATCATAATAATTATGTTAGCAAATCGTCAAAAGATTTAGCAACAACTTTTGATTATGAAAATCTCGCCGGTCGTGTGCTCATGTCTCTTGATCCTATTCCCAGACAATTGTTCTTTGACAAACGTACGTCGGTTGTCCCACAATCTTGCTCCCAAACAATAATTGTCCCACCATCTTTTACTAATTGGTGACTGGCAACAATCTATCGATAATTGTCTCGTGAATGGTAACTATTTTATAACCCTATTTCCAAGTAATTGTCCTCCAAAATATGCATGCTGATTTCTCTTCGATTCTCAATTGCTTTGTCCCCTCGTGATTTTAAACTTGCAACTACATTCCTATGTTGCTTCATGCCTCAAAAGAGTTTTGATGGTTTGCTGTCTTTCGCTCATCAGTATCCACATCAATAGTTATTAGCCATCATCATTGGCAATTTTTGTCAATATGCACTGTGAATGCGTGTCAATATCGGTTGTTAATATCAACACTAATTCCTACGGCCGACGACAAGACGTCACTATTTATGTTCATGTATTGATCACAAGTTGGCTCATGTCGACAGTTTAATCAATTTTGGTACGGACAATATTTCTCTGTTTCAATGTCTAATCTGCTATGTCAACCGTCGTGTCATCATAATCAAGCGCATAAATAATCATATAAATCACGAGACTTGATTGAATAAATTCAAAAATTGGAGGACCAACAACCAAAATTGAAATCATGGCTACAAAATAACTAAACTTGAGCACCTACTGCTCAAAGGAAAAATCGCATGAACTGTGAAAACGTGAGGAGCATGGAGACTGACGGAGGAGGGAGCCCGAGGGAGCCTCTGCGGAGCTCAGACGCCAGAGCGTGACCCTTCCTTGCGAACGAGAAAGGCGCTTCGCTCTCGCGTAGCGGCAAACGAAAAGGCCAAAAAAATATCGACTCGATCGGGAGATCGGACAAACTCCTCCCTCGCTCGCACCCCTTTTTGGTTCAGTGTCTTCACGTTCTCGTAGGAGCAAAGCCACCGCTTTTCCCCAAAAAAATCTGGGCGCAAAAAGCGGTGATTCCTTCTCTCTCTTTCGTTATCTTCTGAATCGGGTGGCGAGCGTTCTTCGTAAAAATCCAAGCATTTATTTGCAACCCATTAAAGTTTCTTGACGACTTCTTATAGAAGTAACGAAAAGGCGGGAGCTTGATAGCTCCAACTGCGATTTCTCTCCTGGGTTTTGCTTGATTCCGAGAATTCCCTTCTGGGTCGGAGAGATTTCTAGAAAGAATGGCGAATTGGGGGATATCTTCCGGCTCCAAGTCCACGGAATCCGTGACCGTCGGCTTCAGGATACCGTACTACACTCACTGGGGTCAGAGCCTGCTCGTGTGCGGCTCCGAGCCGGTGCTCGGATCGTGGAATGTGAAGAAGGGCGTGTTGTTGGCTCCGTCTCACCACGGGGACGAGCTCATATGGCGCGGGAGCATCACCGTGCCGAGTGGTTACGCGAGCGAGTACAGTTATTATGTGGTGGACGATGGCAGGAACGTGCTGAGATGGGAAATGGGGGAGAAGCGCAGGCTGGTGTTGCCCGAGGGAGTGAAGGATGGCGATGTGGTGGAGCTTTATGATCTTTGGCAGGTTATCCTTTTTCTGAGTCTTCTTCTGCTAACTTTTTAGTCTCTTAATGTGTCGTGGAAACAAAAGAGAAGTTTATGATTCTTGCTTTTATTCTGTTGGTGTCTGGAAAGGGGTGATGAAGTCTCTCTTGATAGGTATTGTGGAGTTGCAATTCTTGCGTTGCTTTACTTTTGTCTAGTGGTAGATTCCTGTTGTCAGGAAAAAAGTAGAAGATGGGTGGGAGTGTCTCTGTTGCACTCCTATATTCTAGGAACTTACCTTTGTTCTCTGTCCAGACCAAAATGGATCTATGATAAGATTGTTTATTTACAACGGAGTGTTATGCAAAGTTAACAAGCTGTGAAACGGCGGTGAAGAGTGATTATAAAATGAAAATCTGTACAATAACACTAGGTAGAAGAGTAATGCAACTGTGGCAGTGCTCCCTGTCCTTGACTTAGTCCCATTTATATTTTAGATTGTGTTTTGCTGTCACAACCTACATCGTTCTGGGGGCCCCTGACTTGACGATTCTTCACTTTATTCTGAAGTTTGGTTGCTGCTTTACGCTTCTCATCTTCCATCTACATGTTTGTTTGTTTTTCTAACTATACCATCTTCGTTTAGCCATTGTAAATCTGAAAAGTATAATCAGTGGCCAAGCGCCGCTTGGATAATTCATCTTAGAGCAGTTGAGATTGTAAAGTGTTTCTGAGGTGTCTTAAACTGGAATACTGGATACATTTAGATTGAGTAATTTAGCCCCAATGATTATTTTCTGGTTTTAGCTTGCAAGGTTGTTTGATGTTGTGAAAGTTTTTTGACAAGAACTGGTGCTCAACTTCTTCTTTTAAAGTAGATCTTGATGAGTAGTAGCTGACACCTTTTTCCTAGCAGACTGGTTCAGATACTCTCCCATTCACAAGCGCGTTCAAAGATGTCATCTTTCGTAGAAGTGCAAGTTTGGGCATAGAGAGACCCCTTGTTGTTCTTCAGAATAATTTGGATGAAATTGGTAATTTGTTCATTTAGACTTTTAATTAAACCTTTGCATGTAATGTCTTTTGAAGCTTTTCATGTAACTGACTGGTTCTGTTTTGAGCTTGGGTTAAATGCAGATTCTGTCCTCATTCATTTTCGAATATGCTGCCCCAGTATAGAAGAGGACACTGCAGTAAGCTCCCCTTTCGAACTGAACTTTTTACTAGTTTGTCATAAACAATTTCTATCCATTTCTTATCCTGTTGGGCTTTCAGGTGTATGTGATAGGGAGCTGTTCAAAGTTGGGGCAGTGGAAGATTCAGAATGGAGTTAAACTTAGCCATGGTGGTGATTCAGTTTGGCATGCTGATTGTGTAGTCCGAAGGGGCGACTTTCCATTAAAATATCCTTAGAGTTTCCTTTGGCTTCAACAATTTGACTGCTTTCAATTAGTATCTTCTTGGCTGCTAGTTTGGCTATTGCAAGCCTCTTTCTCCCTCCTTAACTATCTTTTATACGTACAAGTATTGTACATATGGCAAGGCAGAGAACATTTCTCTAGAAATCGGCTCCCAACGGGAACTTTCCCTCGAATCCTCCAAAAGTCAACCAAGATATATTTTCCTTTCTGATGGCATGTTTCGAGTAAGCAAGTTCACTATTGATCGGCTTTTAAGTGGTATGATGTGTGACATTCGGTGACATTCTCTTCATCAATCTGTTTCTTAGGCAATGCCATGGCGTGGTGCTGGCGTTGCTATTCCCATGTTTTCTGTCAGATCCGAAGAGGATGTTGGAGTTGGGGAGTTTCTTGACTTGAAGTTGCTTGTTGACTGGGCTGTTGAATCTGGATTTCACTTGGTTCAACTTTTACCAATTAATGATACATCTGTACATGGGATGTGGTGGGACTCGTATCCTTACAGGTAAGCTGTCTCCTCGAAAGTTCATATACTTTTTGACTATCATGGGAATAATTATGCCTTCTTTCATCCGTTCATCCCTGAATCTTACTTTCCTCTAGTATATAGTCACAAAAAAGAAATATCGAATAACAAATATTGTTTGTGCACCATATGATCTTCACATACCACTTACCACATGTGGTAATTTTTTTTATTTTATCAACTCACAACCATGGCGTCTTATTTAACCTTTATCCATTTTCTTTTGGAGCAAGAAATCTGGACAAGAGTTGAGGTTCTGAATAGGGAGGTGCAAAAGTATGCAAAATTCACAGTGATAAATATATTCTAGTTTATAGTCACAGAAATGCCTCTGTCTGGAGTAGGACACTATCATAGAGAAGCACCTGGAAGCGGATGAAGAAGCACAGAATCTGACCACCAGGCAATATCTTGTCAACGACACTGTTTAAAAAGCTACAGCTTTTTTAATTAAGAGGCTCATGCAAAAAAGAGCTTGATGCTCCTGATGCATGATTCATCGGTGAAATCACTTCATATATCAGTAACTAGCAGTTGTTCACCGTGGAGAAGATGAAATTTCTCATGGTAGTTTTTGGGTTTTCATACGGTTACCTATTTGGTTATTTTCCCTTGTGTTCATGCAGCTCACTTTCAGTATTTGCATTACATCCACTTTACCTGAGACTGGATGCTCTTTCGAAGAACATACCAAATGATATCAAGGTGGTATATGCAACTTTTCACCTTTGCTTGCAATAGATATTTTGAGAGCTGCTTCTTTATTGTCAAGCTTTAAACTCTCAAACACGTGTTTAGTTACAAAATTGATCTGTAATTTTTTTGTCTTCCAGCACGATATTCTGAAGGCCAAGGAGGAGCTGGATAAGAAGGTAACATGGTTTATTAGTTTCTTTGCTATCTAAGGAACTTTTTCTACATATGTTCAGAAATTCTAGCTGCAAACAAGCTAGAATTGGGCCATGTGGCTTCATCAGGGGAGAATTTCTGAAATGCATGAGAGATTCGTGCATGACAATAAATGATTACTCAGAGGCTGATGTCCAATTTATGCTTATGATTTCACTCTTTCCAGTAGTATAGTAATCCTAAGCCTTAATAAAATAAACTTTTTTATATCTAAGCATTTTTAACATTAGATGTTGAACTGTGACATGGAGGTTTGGGTTACCAACTAGTAATTATATCTCGTGCTGGAAAAAAAGATTATTTCTCAAGGTGGGATACTCATATTTCTACCAAAATGCTGGCCAAATTTCCTTAAGATGGTTCCTCATGTACGTGATTCTATCCTAATGCCCTCTTGTTTTGATATACAATGCTGGAACCACCATGCTTTATTGGGTTAGTTATTGGTTTTGAAGACTTTCTTCCTGATAAAGTGGAGCAATTGTCAGTACCTCAGTAGGTCTGGATGCATTATCTGTTCATCTAAGTTTGCTTCTATTTATGAGATTGTTGACATGTTCTATGAAGACAAGTTGGCAACTAAGTGTGAAGCTGCTCTGTGTTTCTAGTTGAAGAAAGGCTTGCATCAGTAATTTTTTGTATGGGACACTTTAAGCATAATTGACATCTTCGGTGTTGCTAATTACTAAGTGCCTAATTATGTTATTGCAGAGTCCAATTTTTCTGTATATCCTGACACGCAAATTACCTTAATTGGGTTTGGCTGTCTAGGATGTTGACTATGAAGCAACAATGGCCGCAAAGCTTTCAATTGCCAAGAAAATCTTCTCTCTTGAGAAGAATTCAGTCCTTAATTCAAGCACCTTCCAAAAGTTCTTTTCAGAGAATGAGGTCATACAAAAATTCTTTTTGTCTTGTTCATATTAATTGATGATGGTCTTGTGAGATGAGGATGCATGGTAGCAACTCATGAGCTGTTCCTTTGAAGCCACAGTTTTCACTCTGACTCCTGCTTCAATTGGTTGTAGGAATGGTTGAAACCTTATGCAGCCTTTTGTTTCCTACGTGACTTCTTTGAAACTTCCGATCACAGCCAATGGGGCCGCTTTTCCCAATTTTCCAAGGAAAAGGTGATTTTTACTTCATTTTTTATAGTCAATTTGGCGCGATTGTTTATTCAGTTTTTATTGATGAACTTACTAGATTTTCACACACTCTAATTGAAGATCTGATAAGACTGTCCTTCTTTCCTCACAGCTTGATAAACTTGTCTCAATAGAGAGCTTGCACTATGACATCATATGCTTTCACTACTACATTCAATTCCATTTACACTTGCAAGTAAGTGTAGTGCATTTTCTCATTTTAATGCATTCTGGAAATTGTTCACTAGCATCCTGACATTTTTATCGGTTGAAACATTATGAATTGGCAGTTGTCAGAAGCAGCCGGGTATGCTAGAGAGAAAGGAGTGGTGTTAAAAGGAGATCTGCCTATTGGTGTTGATAGAAATAGTGTCGATACCTGGGTCTATCCAAATTTGTTTCGGATGAACACGGCAACTGGAGCCCCTCCTGATTATTTTGATAAGAACGGGCAGAACTGGGGGTTTCCTACTTATAACTGGGAGGAAATGTCAAAGGACAATTATGCTTGGTGGCGTGCCCGTTTAACACAGGTTTGTGTTGGAATCTAATAGCACAGTACCATGTGTCCATGACTTTTGAGCTCTTGGTTTGCACAGTGGTCATATGAACTTAATAAGCATGAATATGAATTTTTCTCACCAGATGGCGAAGTACTTCACAGCTTACCGAATTGACCACATACTTGGTTTCTTTAGAATCTGGGAACTTCCAGAGCATGCCATGACAGGCCTTGTTGGTAAATTTAGACCGTCAATTCCTCTTAGTCAGGTACTTCTAATCCTCTTGATTCATACTCAAAACAAAGTTCACAGAGATTTTTTCTTGTTATAAAAGATTCCTCTTCCATTTTTTGAAGCCTTTTAGTAAAAATGATGTCTGATTGCAGGAAGAACTTGAACGAGAGGGAATATGGGATTTTAATCGTTTGAGCAATCCTTACGTCCGGCAGGAATTATTACAGGTTGCCTATTCTTTGACGTGTTGTGATTAGTGTTTGTACATTCAAATGATTCTATTTGTCAATTGGTACCACATAATGAGGCTTTTTGGTTCTCCTCTTGCAGGAAAAATTTGGAGAATCATGGCCTTTTATTGCTTCTAATTTCTTCAATGAATATGAGAAGCACCATTATGAGGTAAAAATCAGTTAAAGCACCATGAAGCTTTATGTTGTTCTCCCTGTTATGATTTTTCACCTTCAAATTCAGGTTGGCTGATGTCTCTTTGAGGGTCTTCATTGTCTCAAGTATAGTTGGCCATGTCTGCCTAATCCAGTTAAAAGTTATATTGGTTTGAACTTAAATTAATAGTGATGGACTTTGATGTGCCTGTTATATGTCAAGATGTTTAGTTGTACTTACTTCTGTGGAGATAGGGGTGCCATGAAATTCTTAAAATTAATGATGTAGAAGTCTCTCTTCATCGTTAAAGGGCTAAAGTTGCTACATGGGACATGGGGAGGTACAAGAGTGAACAGAAGAATGAACGGAAGGACAAAGGACAATTGAAGTAGTTATTCGTTCTATTAAAGCTTATAATATAGAGCATCTTCTCCTTGCAAAACTTTCTGGTAATGGCAGTGAGGAGATGGGAAAAATATTTACTTGCTCTTCGGCCCTGGATGGAATTTGATGGTGCTGCGATGTGAGTGGTTTCATGTGTCTAGTAATGGCAAGTTCAAATGAAGTAGAACTTATTTGCCTCTCACGTTTACCCTTGTTGCTTTATTTGCTTTTGGAATTTTATTGCTTGTAGATGTATTATAAAAGCATCTTGGCCTAACTTCAACTTCAGACGGTTCTTTCTGTCTAGTGATCCATTTATCCACTGATTCACACGAGATTGCTTGATTTTGTAGTTCAAGGAAGACTGCAGAACAGAGAAGAAAATTGCTGCAAAACTGAAGTCATTTGTGCAAAGGTCCCTATTGGAAGATGAAAATAAGATACGACGGAATCTCTTTGATCTTCTACAGGTAATGAGTCAATCTTCTGTTTCTCCTATAATTTGGTGCACTTGTTTTTTTTTTTTTTTTTAGCTTTCCACCTTCACTTGCTAGAATCTATTTGCATTTGCAATCCTAGTGCTGTTCCATCTTGCAGAATATAGTTCTTATCAGGGATCCTGAGGATGCAAAGAAATTTTATCCACGTTTCAATCTGGAAGATACAACAAGTTTTATGGACTTAGATGATCACAGGTATTAATCTTTTGGTTCTTGTTGAGTCACTGAGTGACATATGACAAACCTGAGCTTCACTAATGTTGGCTCAGTCTACATTAATGGTTTAATTGCTGGTTATTATGTCCTACTGGAAAAACATGGTGTTCTTTTGATATCTTTGGTGAAAATTATTTGACCTTGTGCTGCATTTGGGTTTCTTGATGGGAACAAGGGGGCTTTACTGGAATATGGATGACTCCTCCACTTTGTGACATTTAACGAGATTCTTTTTGTGCAGCAAGAATATTCTGAAGCGACTGTACTATGATTACTATTTTCACCGGCAAGATAACCTGTGGAGACAAAATGCTTTGAAGACATTGCCTGTCCTCCTGAACTGTTCAGATATGCTGGCTTGTGGAGAAGATTTAGGCCTCATCCCGTCGTGTGTACATCCAGTATGTCTCCCACTTTCATACGAACGCTTTCTAATAAGGAGCTCTTGTAACTTTGACATTATCTCACAGGTTATGCAAGAACTTGGACTAGTAGGTTTGCGCATCCAGCGAATGCCTAGTGAACCAGATCTCGAGTTTGGTATTCCTTCTCAGTACAGCTACATGACGGTATGATCCTACAGGAATCCATGTAGCTTGTTCGAATACTTCACCAATCCTTTGTTAACCGAGTTGTGCTTTAAGCTTATTTCAGATATCTATATGTGTCTGTGTCCGTAGCAATCAAAGAAAGTTAAAATTTGCAGTTCTGTCTTTTCATTTCATCAAGTCTGTGCTTTGTGTGTTCATAAGAGAACTTTCCCTTTCCTTATGTATGCGTGCCTGTGCACATGAAGTACCAAAGAAAATAAATTTTCCAAAGCCAACATGTTCTATTAGAACTAAATAGTTGACGGTGAAACGTCTCCTGTTACTTAGGTGTGTGCTCCATCTTGCCATGACTGCTCTACCTTACGTGCTTGGTGGGAAGAAGATGAAGAAAGAAGGCATCGTTTCTTCAAAAATGTGGTGGGTTCTGACAAGCTGCCCCCGAGTAAATGCGTTCCTGATGTTGCATATTTTGTTTTACGCCAACATGTCGAAGCTCCATCCATGTGGGCAATCTTCCCTCTTCAGGTATTTTGCCTGACTCAATTCTTCAGCTGAAATTCCATTTGCGTCAAACTTCTTGTCAGGTGTGGCAGATCCAACCTCATACCCTTAATGGGGTTCCTTTGCTTGATTTATTTTTATTTTGTTTGGATATCCTGTGACTTCGGTTGTGCTTAAGTCAAGTTTGTGTTGATGTCAGGACTTGCTGGTGTTGAAAGGAGAATACATGACTCGTCCAGCAACTGAGGAAACAATCAATGATCCGACCAATCCAAAGCATTACTGGAGATACCGTAAGCTTAATCCTTCTGTTGTTTTTAGCTTTTGAGATTAAAAATATGAGAGAAAATTCTGCAGTTCTTTATGGTTTGCTTAAATTATTTGAAATTAAATTAAGAAGATACAAAGACTGCTAAGTTTTGAGACGTGTGCATCTCGAACTCAGGTGCACATGTGACACTGGAGGCCTTGATGAAGGACCGAGATCTCATATCCACGATCAAGAATCTTATACGTGGGAGCGGAAGATCACATCCCCTTCTCGTCGAAGCTAATACGAGTAGCAGTCGAGAAACGGGAAATACTACTACAGAAAAGAAGCTAGTCAGTGGAGAAGCCTTAACCGCACAATTAAAAGGAGTTCCACAGAGGGAGAGCCTGGTGGTTTCATAATCCAGCTGGCGCATGTAAGCTAGACATTTTATTGGAAAATCGGAAGGAGGAGGTACCTGGAGTTCTTGCTTTATTGAAGTTTGGATTTTTTTTCCCAATAAGCATAGAATAACCTTTCCTGTCACACAGCTGAGGGATAATACTGTATTAAACGATACAATATGACTTAGATACATCAGTATATACCCACTTATCGCACGAGATAGTGAAGCACATAGTCGAACTGCTTCATTCTCATATTGCTACTTACGGCCCAGAAACTACTATCATTTCCATCTTGAGGCTGCAGATTGTGGCAGCCTAGTTTAAATTTTTTTCCAGGGAAGAAGGAATTTTTCTGTTCTCTTGCGCGGTTATGTCATGTGGCTGCTGTTATATCCTGTGGCTCGGGACCTGGCAGGCTGGCAAATGAAAAGGGTTTCAAGAAAATCGAGAATGAGTAGAGCATTCGTAATTTGCCTTGGTTCCTTCGATATCGAGTACTCTTCGGTGATTACACTGTTCTTTAGTTACATCATTACTGATAGAACAGTCTATGTTTGAACGAACGAGCTTGTATGCCTGTTTTATCGCTCAAAGATTTTGAGAATGGTATGCGGTCTTGAATTGACATCTACATGGTTTTAGGTCGTTGGTGTTTAATAATGGAAGATCAATACAGGTCATGTAATATATTCGCATCAAAAGAGGGATCCTTGCTGCGACTATTACCTGTCTTCCGATGCTGATACACCAGCCTTGCTTGGACAAATTCATGCTATACGGGCTGAAAAGGGATGTCGAAACTTACCCAAAAGGAGTCGTGACTTTTCTACGCCAATGCATTCATGTTTAAACTTGCATGGTCCAAACACTCATCCGATCATGCACCATGACTGTTCAAGAAAGGACCATGAACTAGAGCTATCAATCTCTCTCCCCCTCTCTCTTTGCGCTCTTGCGTAAGCCATCTTCATATTTCTCTATCATTTCTTTCACTTTACCTTACCAAAGAAAAGAATCAATTGCTTTGACAATCAGCCACATTGGGTTGGAGGTCGATTACTTGGTTTGGTGGGAAGTTTGGAAAGATTTTGTTAGGCCAATCAATAAAATTTGCCCTCACCTATAATGAAATTCCTTTCAATATGTAGTAATTTATGTTCCTACCCTTCACCAAAAATAATAAAATTTACGTTCGACTATAGAGAGGGGAAAGAAAAAAACATGACTCACCGATTCATCTTTTAATCTAACCAAGAGAATCCTTGTACGAATATGACATAAAAGCCACGGCATCTCCAATTATGTTAGTGACGAACACAAAACATCAGTGGTGATGTCAAATCCGAATCGTCGTCTAAAATACCAACTAAAAAGATTTTAAAAAACATTTTATGGATCTAGAATTTTTAGTTAGGAGTTTGGTTTTGCCTTGACCTAAAATTCTCCATTTGCCATTAATACTAAGTCCTTTCGATTTTGATGATGAATGGCGATTGCTAGGCCCCTCCCAAAAAAGGAATTGGACCAACTCGGATTCAACTAAATTCGGCACCAAATCGAAACGATTCCACGCCAAGAACCACGTCCCGAAACGACATTGCTTAAATTATCATCTTTTGTCGGATCGGAAATTAGGAGGGTTGTCCGGAAATAGGAAGCAGTTACCTTGGAAGACGCAGCGAATTTCGGTGGACGAGTTGGGTTGTCCTCGCGAACGAAGAAAAGGATCGATTTTTATCGTGTGATTGACTGATACCGACGAAAGGGGTCGTGGGTTTGAAGGGAGGAGGGCATCCGTGGGAATCCTCTCGGGAAAAAAATTTATAAATTTAGAAAAAAAGGGGTCTTTGTTTTCTTAAATAAAGTAGGGACGGATTGATCCTCTCGCGCTCCCGTTGCTCTTCGTCTCCTGAATGCCTTAACCAGTGTTCAGGGTCTGTTTCTCTCTCTGTCAATTCTTTCTGACCATGTTCTCTTTGGCCCTTCTTTTCTCATTCTGTGTCTGGGTTTTGTCCATTGATCATTTTGTTGGCTTGTGCCATTCGTAATTCCATGTGGTCATGCCCTTTTTTTGTCTTCTATTGTTTTATGTTGGCTCTTCATGGTTGATCCTTTCATTTCCTCTGCATTTTGTTCTGCATTGTTGCAATGCGATGCATGTGCAAGCAAAATAATAAGAAGAAGAAGAAATAGAAATGGGTTGCCTGGAGTCATTTTGTACAGTGTCAAGCATGCTTACCTCTGGTTGCACCTGTTCCACTGCCCAGGAAACATAATCCAGCAATAAACGAGAGAAAAAGAGGAGAGCCCGCGAAACATTTTTGTTGTAATTTTTCTCCTTAATGCGTGTGAGATGGAATTACTCTGTGTTTATGACATTTTATCTCATGTTTGCAGAAAATTGTGGCGGTTTTCGTGCGGAGGAGCGAGGGCTTTTGTAGGTTGGTGCATTCCATATTGGATTTGATTGCTCCCGAGATATCTCAACACTTTCTTTTCATTACGCGTTGGTTAATGAGCTTTTCTTTCTGGTTTTGGTTTGTTCCGTGTAGTTTTTTTCCTTATAAATTCCTTGTCCTTTTTCATTGGAATATGCAGGTTATGATGGATCCATTGGGTATGAGTCGAACCTAATATGTGATTGTCATCAGCAAGTCGACATTAATGAAGCAAGTGCGGCACTGTACATATGCACCTGCATTATTCTGGTGAGGCAACATTTATTTTATATTTTTCTAGGATATGGTTTTCAAGCATTCCAAGATGTTTTAGTTGTTATTCTGTTGGGAGCAAAGCAGAGATCCAACTGGATCAGCTTCCGCGTCTATTTCACGAGCGTTACTTGATGGAGTAGGAAGTCGAATCAGAAAGATTTCTGAGGTTCAAGCATGGGGAAGTTTTATCTAGTCAAGTCACACAACATATTCCACTCGTCAGTTTTACAGTGCCACAGAGAATGTTTGTGATTAGTACTGTGATGAATGTGTGCATTGTCACCGTTGATCATGTTATAGTTGATATGAATACAAGGGGATTGAAGAGATTGAGAAATGATTCATTTCTTTTTTTTTTTTTTTGAAATTTTTACTCTCAATAGAGATCCCCGAACAAACTTTTCCCAGCAATTTTGAGAACGATGCAATTATGTTAATCTAAAGATATGCTCGGCTGTTAGGGACTGTTCTTTCCATGTAATAACTTATGCAACTTGTTTTGGTTGTCAAATGTTCATCTCGGTCGATGTGCCGTTAGGACTGACTCGAAGTTGTCTATTCTGGGATGCAGTTTCTGATGGGCCAATCCATTAAGGAAGACCTGTTCTCTGGGATTCCTCTGGGGATTACCCTTGCCCTGCCCTGCTGCCATTTGTTCTGTTGAATGAGATTTTCCAATATGGCGGTAGCTATTGATCAGCATCATGGATTCAGGCCACCAAGCCGACCTCAGAGATGCAAACTTCAATCCTTCACTCATCTCGACTTCACTGTAATTGATCTTGGCCAAACCCATCTGGCCCGTTCCTCGAACCAAGCATTTGATGTTGCTCATTTCCACCGATGCTTCTCCACCCCTTGCCTGTCCTTGACCACCCAAGTTGAAGATGACTTTGATAGGAATCCGCAAATTGAGATTCTTGGTGGCTGCAGGGCCTTCAGAGCTCGCGCTCTAGTTGTAGAGGTTGCCATAGCAATGGCTTCTGGGGTCAATCCTGTGCCAGTGTCGAGTGGACTTGGTGGAGCATACTACATGCGTGGCCGAGATGGGCATGACATCGCCGTGGCAAAGCCTGTTGACGAAGAACCTTTAGCTTTCAACAACCCCAAAGGCTTCAGGGGTCTGATGTTAGGCCAACCTGGCATGAAACGATCCATATGTGTTGGCGAAAGCGGCGTTCGAGAACTGGCTGCATACATTCTTGACCATGATGGATTTTCCGGTGTTCCTCCAACTGCTTTGGTGAAGATCTCTCACGTTTTTAATGAAAATGATGCGTCGCCGACATCATTAGCACCCTACAAGATCGCATCGCTACAACGCTTTGTGGATCATGATTTTGATGCTGGAGAATTGGGTCCCTCTAGCTTCTCGGTAACGTCGGTTCATAGAATTGGGATCTTGGACTTGAGGATGCTAAATCTTGACAGGCACGCAGGAAACATTCTGGTTAAGAAACATCTGAACGAAATTTCTACTGCTGGGTCACTGGAACTTGTGCCGATAGATCATGGCCTTTGCCTACCCGAGTTCCTTGAGGATCCTTATTTTGAATGGCTGCACTGGCCTCAAGCCTCTGTTCCTTTTTCCGATTTAGAAGGCGAATACATATCCAACTTAGACCCCTTTAAGGATGCTGAGCTTTTGAGGACCGAGGTTCCTTCTCTGAAGGAGTCCTCTGTCCGGGTTCTCATCCTATGCACCATCTTTCTAAAGCACACCGCAGCTGCTGGCTTCTGTCTTGCAGATATAGGTGAGATGATGACTCGCCAGTTTTCTTGTGGGCAGGAGAGTCTTAGTTTATTGGAGGAGCTGTGCGTTCAATCCAAGGCCAGCATGCTGATTACTTTGGGCGGCGATGTGCCTGTTGATGAAACAAACGAAGGAGACGACCTTGAAGCTACTCAGTTTGTCATGGAAAATGATGATGACATGAAGGAGGACTTGGACCTCCCTGAGACGGCTAGGCCACGTAAACTTCCCAGGTTTTTATCTGTCAAGTCAATGTCTGGGCTGCCTGATGTGTTATTATCTCCAAAAAGGGAGGAAAACGACACCCTGAATTGTGAATACGAGTTTTATGCGATGGAAGACGATGGGGTTGAAAATCATGACGATGCCATCAACCGTCCCAAGGTGGGGGCTTTCAACCGGAGCATGAGTTTTGCAGTGCAGCAACACGACAATGAGGGCGAGGGGATCTCTTTCGGAGATATGAGCGAAGACGAGTGGGTTCTGTTCCTCGAAATCTTCGAGAAGCTCTTGCCCGAGGTCACGGAGAACGCTAGATGCAACAGCTCGAAGCAGAGGTTGGGAACTTCTTGCGACTTCTGAGGAAATCACCAAAGCAATAGACGATTTAAAGATCAGCAAAAAGATAGAAAGAAGCTCGGACACAGATCGCTTGTAATTACTGTGGACTAATTTTCCTTTTCTGTTTCCCAAATGACTTGCTAGTATAGATTGTAGATAATGACCATTCGGGGCCTGACGTGAGAGGAAAAGCGATCGGCAAGTCGCCGTCCTTTCCTTTTTCTACTGTATCACGCGGTTTCGTCCTCATTTTGTAACTATCACCATGCAATTATATCAGTGTGTATTGTATTGTGTATAAGCTCATTGCCCCATTTACATCACCGTGTGTATGTTCACTCTGATCTGCACGATCAAATTTGAGGGGTCTGGTTTTCTGGAACATAGCAGTAAAGCTACTCCAAAAGTCCTGTCAACTGGTGTTGGTGCATCTCTAGCCCTGTTTTGACTTTAGAATGGCAAGCCAACTAGACAGTAGCTGATGAAACGTGAATGTTTTTGTTTCCTTACCAGGTTACTGCGCACGTACGGGAGAATTTATGTCGTATTAAGAATAAATTAAAAAGATGACTACACAAGATTATTAGATCTGACCCTTTGGAAAAGATTTAATTTTTTTTGTCTGTTCTTTAAGGGGAAGAGAGAATCTTCGTCTTTTGTCAGTCTCACAAGACAACCCTACTGTTTTTCATCGAATGACGAGAACACAAGCAATCCCATTGGCAGTGACGGTCGAAAAGTCGTGACTTTTTGTCTTTTTCCTCTTTTTCTTCTTCGTCTTCGTCTTCGTCTTCTTCTTCTTCACACCATCTCTGAAGTCTCTGCAGCACCCACCACGATGACGATCGGCATCGTCGACCACGAGCTCCCTGACGACACCCACAACCTCTATGACGTCACGTTCTATGACCTCAGCGTCCGCACCCTCCTCACCAGCTCCCCTCCCATGGCCGCCTCCTGGCTCTCGTCCCGCGGCTCCCAGGCCCTCCTGGTCGGCCTGGACGTCGAGTGGCGGCCCAACTTCACCCGAGACAGCGACAACCCCGTCGCCATCCTCCAGCTCTCCGTGGGCCTCCACTGCCTCATCTTCCAGCTCCTCCACGCCCCCGAGATCCCTCCGACCCTCGCCGACTTCCTCCGCGATCCCCGCCACGTCTTCGTCGGGGTCGGCATCGACGAGGACGTCGAGAAGCTGCTCTGCGACTACGGCCTCAATGTGGGCAACACGGTGGATCTGAGGGCCCTGGCCGCGAGGGAGCTCGGCCGGGAGGAGCTGGGGAGGGCGGGGCTGAAGACGCTGGCGAAGGAGGTGCTGGGGAGGGAGATCGAGAAGCCGAAGCGGGTCTCCAAGTCCCGCTGGGACAACCCGTGGCTGACGAGCGTGCAGGTCCAGTACGCGTGCCTGGACGCCTTCGTGTCGCTCCGGATTGGGGAGGCTCTTAATGCTGCTGGTGGTGCTCGGCCGACGGCACGTCCGGACGAAGGAAGGTAAATTTTGGGATTTGACTGGGGCGTTTGCTAGGTTTTTCTTGTGCAAGACTTGGGACTCCTGAATCTTCTGGTTGTAAAGGGATCGACCGCAATTTTTGACTTGGACACTGAATATCCTGATTGCAAAGGGATTGACTGCAGTTTGTAATTTTTCTCTGATGTGATATGGTCGATGGTCGCATTGCATCTTTTTTTGACAGTAGAGGGATGATGTTTATCTGCTTTGCCGGTCCTAATTTCATTAGATGCGGAAATTTTATTGGGATGGTGTCTGCTTCTCATAATTTTGTGCCTGATCTGGGATTTGGATACGGGTGCGTAAACACGGGTGGTAGAACAATTGGGGATTTGATTCTATTGATTATGTGAACTGAACTGAACAAATATGCAATGACTGTAAAGGATAGATGGTTATTAATCTCGTGGAGGAAACTGTCTTTGCTAGAGGCTCTCTTTCTGCATACGTCGGAAATATGATGCGATGCTCTTGTCCGCTTTAGAAAGATTTCTCTTGTTTAGTTAGGATTTAGGTTTGCTCCAAGATTTAGATATTTTCCATTTAGGCATTTCCCTCTAATCTTGCATCGGCACATTATATCTGTTGGGATTTCTGACCGTGTTGACCATGTTGACCATGCAAGGGAAACATGAAACTAGTGCTTGACTAGTGCTTGTTATGTGAATATTGGAGCTCGTATATTATCCATCTACTGGTTGCTTGGATTTGGACAAAACTGCATTGCGTTATTTATACTACAGTTGTTGTACGCGGAGCCATGCTGATGCAAGAATGAGATTTAGCTGTTGATTAATCTGCAGCACTTCTTTTTCCTTGTATTTTCATGCATGAGCATGACTTAGACCTAAGCATCTCTATGCTTCAATGTGAATATCTGTTGGCAGAATTCGTGCTCCTATTCTTGTAAAGGAGATGTGAATATTGTATCTCCTATTTCTGCATCTTGATTTCGGGGATATTTTTCCTTGATATTTTTCCTTTATGGTTGCTTGTTTACTTGGTTGTAGCAACCTTGTTTTGTACATATAGAAAATAATGGGAGATCATCTCTTACAACACAAAAATAGAAGAGAGAGTTTTGTCTGAGGACGTAGGCACATTGCTGAACCTCGTTAAATTCTTGCCTCCATTTGTTCTTTGTTTCTTTTACAACATGGTATCAGAGCAAAAGTGAATCGACCTCTTCTTGTTTCTTATTCTTGATCCACGTTCTTGTTGCTATTGTTTTTTGGTTGTTTGTGCTGAATGTTGCTGCAGCTCTATGGCTGAATCTAGCAATCCCACCAATGGTGCTGCGCAAGACACAAATAATCAACGGCTTACAACCCTGTTGTTGAATGGAGTAAATTATCTTCCGTGGTCTCTGGCAGTCACAACTGCTCTTGGAGAGAGATCCAGACTGGGTCATGTTACGGGACGAACCCAAGCTCCTGCTACGACTGATCCCAACTTTGACAAATGGCAAGCCAACGATCATAATGTTATGTCATGGATTTTCAACTCCATGGAGCCTCAAATATATGAGATATTCGCCTATATGGATACTGCTAAGAATTTGTGGGATTCCCTATATGAGATGTACGGACAAGCCAATAATGCATCTCGAGTGTTTAAGCTTCAACAAGGTCTCGTTAGTTCCAAGCAAGGGATGAATCAGTCATTCATAGAACATCTGAGTAAAATGAAGAAACTGTGGGAAGAACTTCGGCAGTATAGACCTATTACTCCAAACGTTCGCGACTATATCCAACGGGAAGAACAAGACAGGATTTTCCAGCTCTTGGCTAGTCTCAAGCCTGAATTTGAGGAGACCAAAAGAGATATTCTTATGCGACCTAAGCTGCCGTCTTTCAATACTGTGTGTTCCATCATACAGAATGAGGAAACACGGAAAAGATTCATGGTGGCAAATTCAAAGGTGAAGGCATTTGTTGATTCACCGGAAAATTTAGCCTATTATACTATGTCTAATTTCAAGCAAAGTGATGCTAGCAGTCGGTGGGCAAAAGAAAAGGGAAAGAAACCCATACGATCTTATTGTGATCACTGTAATCGTGACGGGCATTCCAGGGAACGGTGTTGGGTTCTTAATCCGCAGTTGCGACCAGTCTGGCAAAGATAAAGGTCTTGATGCGAAGTTTGCAGTTCGGGGGGATGACATAGAGTTTCAGTCTAAGCTAAAATTTTTAACTCAACAGGTTTAGTAGTTGCTTCAAAGTCATGGCAAGAATCGGATGCTACAGGCATTGAATCCGAAAATATGGCCAAGACCTTGTAATCTCCATGCTCTCTCTACTAAGTTTAATTTTCGGATTATTGTTGATTCTAGGGCTACAGACCATATGTGTAGCTCTTCATATGTGTTATGTAATATTGTTTCCAGCACTTTGTATCCTCTTATAATTATTGTGAATGGAGTTCAAGTCCCAACTTAAGGCATGGGCCAAGTAAATATTTTTTTTTTTTGACAAAAGCCAAAGCTTTGATAGTTCCAGGGTTGAAATCAAATTTGTTGTTTGTTAGCAAAATGTGTTAAATAGTGGGATTGCAATGTCATCTTTTACTCCTTAAAAGGTGATTTTTCAAGATCGCTTTAACAAGAAAATGATTGGTGAGGGATAGCTATGAGCTGGGGTAAGCATGGTCTGGATGAGCGGTTTTCACATTGGAATCAAGAACCACCCACTAAGGACTGGTTTCGAAAAATTGGAATCGAGACCTGTCCGTTGGTTCCATGGACTTACTTGGACTTACTAGAGAATTAGACTGTTGGTCCGGTCCGATTTTTGGATGGGTCCATGAAACCGATCCCTAATCCCTACAAAGCTTGGTCGGTCTTATATTCGGGTTCAATTGTGAGCCATTGATTTTGGTTGGCCTTATATTCGGCCTTATACTTGTCAGCTAAAAACTTAATTTCTTTAAAGGTGGTGTCATCCTTTTAAGATTTCCCAACACCGGAAACATGTGGAGAATTAGATTTCATGTCAAAAGTCCCAACCTTCATAGAAGTTACAAAATTAATTGCATGATTCATCTTTTTTCAATGTCAAACCTAATTTAATCATGTGAATGGTTAATGAGAGACCTAATTACACTCGTAAAACAAGTTGTTGGCTCTTATGGACATCTTCAATTTGTTCTCCCCTTCCTCTGCGTTTGTTTATTTTGTTTTGGTTGAGAAATGGAGTAAATGGATTATTAGAATTAAAAAAGAAAAGAAAAGTAAGGGGTTAATCCTCTTATGCACCAAGAGACAAAACTAGTCAATGATGTCCAAAAATTACAAATATACATATATGTACATATGTGTTTTTGTCGAAAAACTACAAAATAATTAGGTAATTGAGAAGAAATTTCTTTTTTTAAATATATATATGTCGGTTTGGCCTGGGCGGGTGAATGGGCGGTTCTATGCACAGAATTGGGAACTGGACTGATACTTATCGATTCCACCAAATTGGAATTGAGAATCGAACTGGTCCTCATGGGAACTGCTAGTTTCGATCCAGTTTGGTCCTCATGGAAATCGAACAAAGGTTCGGAAATAGCTTACAAAAATAATTTCAGACCTGAATAGTTTTTGAAATATATTTTGCACATACAAAATCCGTAAAATATGAAATTTAAGTACATCGTAGAATAAGCCAAAACACAAAACTTTTGTGAAGAAAGTCCCATCAAATTTGTACCATAGGAATAATCGCGTTCGCATATTCCGTTCACATTTCATGACATTCAAACTCAAATGCACTAAAATCTTAGTGATCAGCATTTCAATAACATATTAATAAACTCAAAGTACTAAATTATTAACACTATTTGCAACACGAATTTTTCCCAACCGCTGATGAATATAATCAAGTGTGAATTTGATCAAGGCAACTAAAACTCGGGGAAATCAACCCTGACGTATGGAAATTAACCTATGTAGTATAAACGGCAATAAATCACTTGCCTCAAGTCTTGGATGAACGGTGGCCGCTGTTCAGCGAGTTGCCGTGGCCTAGGAAGACGACTCGAGCGGCGGAATGACGATGTGATCGGCTGGCTGAATTTTGCATCGTCGTGGTCGGACGGCATCATTGTGGCTGTGTGTGCAAGCTGAAGAGATCAGTGAGATGGTGTAGCAATGACAGAGAACAACGCTTTCATGCAGTCGTTTGTTTGACTCGGCAATAGAAATTCTTGCTAGCTGTTGAAGAGGTGGTGTTGAACGATGAAATGAAGTGGTGAGTGCTAGGTGGCGTTGTCGTGGTTGACTCAGCAGAAGTATCATGCGCCAACGGGAGGAAAAGGAGGGTCGCGTGGTGTTGACTTGGCAGCAAGCTAGTCACGTGGATGTGGATTCGCTCGAAAGGACTAAGGGTCGTGAATGGTGAGGCGGCGTGGCTGGTGTGACGTGGTGCGATCAGCCAGTGGCGATGGTGCAAACGTGTCATCAAGGTGGCGTTGGTTGATGAGGTGGTGGGGGTGCTGACTTGGCGTGGTTTGGTTATGAGCTTGATGGCCCGATAATGGTTGCTAAGTACTCGAGGCTCATGATCTCGTTGAGCGATAACCCGGATGTCACACTCGGGCCTTGCCATTCTTTAGACATTTGCCCAAAACTTTTTGGGTAGATGCTGTGCTTACTAGTTACTATTTGATAAATCGACTATCTAGCTGCATTTGGGAGAAGTATAGCCCAAGTGCCAAAATTTGACACGGAAGGACACTTAAATGCCTAAAGTTAGGAAAGTGACACTTAAGTGCCAAAATTTGAACAAAATGGATTATTTAAGTGCCAATCTTGCCAAAATGCTAACGTTGCGATTTTCCAACGAAATAAGTGCAAAACGGTATCGTTTTGCACGCTGACGTGGCTAGACAATGCAAAAACGACATCGTTTTAGTGCTGATGTAGTAAAAAAATTAATAAAATAAAATTATTTAAAACATATAAACTAAAAATACAAATATTTAAATTAAAACAAAAAAGAGCGGGAAAGGAGGCGGTTGAGGGCTAAGCCCTGCTGCTACCGCCTCCCCATCACCGCTAGGAAAGGCCGGCGATGAAGGGGGAGGGTCGGTCGGGGTCGCTAGATTTGGGTGAGGGTCGCCACCTCGCCTAGATCCAATGAGGGTCGCCGACCCTTGCTCGGCCAAGCCAAGGGTTGCCGCCCGCCGGAGGGTCGCCTCGGTGGGCGGCGGCCTTGGCTTGGCCTGGGTTGCCATTTGGGTGAGGGCTCGTGGCCCTCGCCGCTGGTCGACCGGGTTGCGGCTCTTAGCCGAGGCCCAGCGACCCGGCCGACGCTCCCCTATAGTTGCTGGCCCTTCCCGGCGACGACGAGGAGGCGGCGAGGGCTGTAGATTTGGGCGAGGTCGTGGCCCTCGCCTAGATCCGGCGAGGCTCACGGGCCCTCGCCACCGGTGGCCAAGGGCGACCTTGGCCGACCCTCCCCTTCCGTCGTCGGCGGGCGAGGGCTTAGCCCTAGCCACCTCTCTCCCCCTCCCCCCTCATTTTTTTAAATATATATTTTTAATTTAATTAATTTTTATGTTAATTATTTATCGCGCCAAAGACAAAACGACGTCGTTTTTGCATTTTCTAACCACGTCGAGTGTAAAACGATGCTGTTTTGCACTTATTTCGCCGGAAAATCGTCACGTCAGCATTTTGGCCAGATTGATATTTAAGTGATCTATTTTGCCCCGATTTTGGTACTTAAGTGTCACTTTCCTAACTTTTGGCACTTAAGTGTCTCTCCGTGCCAGAAGTTCGGCACTCAGCTGCATTTTGAATTATATAAGCCCTATGGAAGAGTTGCACGGTCGCAAGTTTGATCTCTCCCATTTAAGAATCTTTGGGTGTGTTTGCTATGTACATTCTCAAAATGGAGGCAAATTGGACCCTCGTGCTTGTAAATGTGCTCATTGGATATTCTTCCATCAGGAAAGTATACAAGTGCCATGATCCCCGCACAAAACGTGTCTATATTTCTTGAGATGTTAGTTTTGATGAAACTCACATGTTTTATTTTGATAGGACTCAAATTCAGGAGGAGCAAGATGATTATAGCGAATTCCCTTTTGAATTTGCTCCTATCCTGGTGAATGTTGACACTATGCAAATTGACAGAGTGTCTACTGGTCAAGACTTTAAGAGGCAAGAAAACACACAAGTGGGCCACAAAATTGAAGGACAACAAAGCACTATTGTGCCAACAATAGAACAAACAGTTGAAACCGAAAGGGGGATTGATAACAGGTCGGTTATGGCACCAATTGAAGTTATTGTAGAAGACGAAAAGGGGATTACTGACACATCTGAAGTAGAAAGGGGAACTGATAACAAATCAGCTACACCAATTTAGCCACAAAGGTCATTCTGCGTTCCGAGACCTTCAACTCGCCTTCGCGACTTTGCCACAGATTATTCTGTTGAGCATCCTATTCAAGAATATATAAGGTGTGACAAAATCTCTACTGTTTTTGAGTTTCTTATCTGCCATTGAAGATCAATAGGAACCCAATAGCTTCATGGAAGCAAATAAGAAGAATGTGTGGGTTAATGCCTTGAAGGATGAATTTCATGCTCTTGATTGAAATCATACCTGGGAATTGGTATAGCTACCAAAAGGGAAGAAGATTGTATGATGCCAATGGATTTACAAGACCAAGTACAATAGCAATGGGTCAGTTGAAAGACACAAAGCAAGACTTGTTGTAAAAGAGTATACACAAACTTATGGTATAGACCATAAAGAAAGATTTCTTCCGATCGTCAAGATGTATACACTTATGTCTATAGTAGTTAATTGCGAGCGGCCATTGTTTCAAATGGATATGAAG
Source organism: Eucalyptus grandis (assembly GCF_016545825.1). NCBI lineage: Eukaryota > Viridiplantae > Streptophyta > Magnoliopsida > Myrtales > Myrtaceae > Eucalyptus > Eucalyptus grandis. The sequence goes on from NC_052622.1 coordinate 20,769,077, forward strand.
AATGCATTTCTTCATGGAGATCTTGAGGAAGAAGTCTACATGAATCTTCCACTTGGGCATTCCTTATAGGATGAAGATGGAATTGTGTGCTGATTGAAGAAAGTTATCTACGGTCTTAAACAATCCCCTAGAGCATGGTACGGTAGACTTAGCACCGCATTAGTCAAGGTTGAATTCAAGCGAATTGCACCAGATTCCTCAATGTTAGACCCATTAAATGGGTGGGTCAGGTCGGGTTTAGGTCGGGTCATAAATGGTCCGACCCAAATCGACCCATTTAACCCGTTTATGACCCATTTATTGTAATGCAAAATTTTTGACTCATATCCGACCCGACCTATACCGGATCCATTTCTTATATATTATATATATATTTAAAAAATGGTATTGCTAAAATAGTTTTATACAACACAAATTTAATGGATAATTTTATAATTTTGAAATAATTATTTTAAAAAATCGAATTTTAATTATTATTATTTTTAAATTAAATTTTAATTATTTTTTTAAATATAATTTTTCATTTTCTTTTTTTTTTTTGTTCTTCTTCTGGCCATAGGCGAGCCTCGAACTCGCCCGACTCGCCGACGCCAAGCTCGAGGCTCACCGAGATCCGGCTAGCTCGAGCTCACTCGACGCCGGCGAGGCTCGAGCCTTGCCGGATCCGCGAGCTCGAGCTCACCCCTCGTCGGATTTGGCAAGCTTGAGGCTCGGCGGCGGAGCGAGCTCGAGCTTGCCCTCGCCAAATCTAGCGAGGCTTAAGCCTTGCTGGGCATTGGCGAGGCCTTTGCCGCACCAGATTTGGCAAGCTCGAGGCTCGCCTGGTCGGTCGCCGGCCATTGCCGTGCCGACGACTGGAGGAAGAAGAAAGAAAAAAAAAAGAAGAAAGAAAAAATAAATAAAATTAAAATAAAAACTAATTATAATTTCGGTTTTATAACTATTTTGTAAGGTTAAAGAGAGAAGAGAGAGATTGTGAGGTTTTGGGTGAAAATAGGTTCTAAATTCAACCCATTTAAGAATCACTTAAAACCCATTTAAGACCCATCTATCAAAGTCTTTAATTGTTAAACCCATTTAACTACTTTTTGTCAAAAAGCAAGTGACTCATTTTGCCACCTCTACTCAATGTATACCAAGGTCATAGATAGAGGAATTGATGTTGTCCCAGTATATGTTGATAATGTTGTGATTACAGGTAGTGATTTGTTCAGAATTGAAGCTCTCAAATAGCATTTAAATAAAGAATTTGACATCAAAGACCTCAGTAATTTGAGGTATTCTCTTGGTATTGAGGTTGCTAGATCTCAGAAAAGATTGTTCTTATCATAGCGAAAATATGTTATTGATTTGCTGAAAGAGACTGGTAAGTTAGGAGTCAAGCCAGCGAACACCCCATGGATTATAATAGTAAGTTTATTTCTGATAATACATTGTTGCAGGATGTTGGGCAATTTTAGTGCCCCGTTGGACGATTGATTGATTTAACTATTACTCGACTTGAGTAGCACAAGCTATTAGCCATGTGAGTCAACTCATGCAGAAACCAACAAAGGGGCACATGGAATTGATAAATCACTTCTTCGGTACTTGAAGGCCTCTCCAAAAAAGGGATTGATGAAGAATAATGGTCACATGAACATCATTGGTTATGTGAATGCGGATTGGCTTGGTAGCCTCGTTGATAAAAAAATCTACTACAGGTTTTTGTACATTTGTGGGAGGAAATCTTGTCACTTGGAAGAGTAAGAAACAAGTGGTTGTTGCATGATCTAGTGCAGAGGTAAAATATCGAGTTAGGGTTACGACTACAAGTGAAATAGTATGGTTGAGATTGTTGCTTCAAGAGTTGGGTTGCAACTCTATAACCAAATGAACGAAACTGTTATGTGATAATCATGCCGCTACTCATATTGCTTTGAATCCTGTATTCCATGAGGGGATTGAGCACTTAGAGGTGGATTGTCACTTTGTGAGAGAAATTTGCAAGATAAGACTATTGAGACACCGTACATTCGTAGTGAAGATCAATTAGCGGACGTCTTTATCAAGACTCTGTCTAAAGGAGCATTTCAAGAGATGGTGAACAAGTTGACCTTTGATGATCTCTTTGGTCCAACTGGAGGGGAGTGTTGGCGGAATTCATGCTCCTATTCTTGGAAAGGAGATGTGAATATTGTATTTCCTATTTTTGCATCTGGATTTATTTCCTATTTCTGCATCTTGATTTTAGGGATATTTTTCTTGATATTTTTCCTTTTATGGTTTTAGCAACCATGTTCTGTACATATAGAAAATAATGGGAGATCATCTCTCACGACACAAGAAAAGAAGAGTGTGAGAGTTTTTTCTGAAGACGTTGGGACATTGCCGAACCTCGTTAAATTCTTACCTCCATTTGTTCTTTCTTTGTTTTACAATAGTATCATATGATGATTTGTGACAGATTGTTTGGTTTCAAATCAGGTCAGCAATGTGTTCGTTTTGGTATGGATCTTCTCTCCCGTCGGTATATGAGTTTCATAGATATCTTGGTTTCTTCATCGCAATCCACATGTATGGAACTGCATTGCTTACTAGAATTAAGTTTGTCACCAGTGCCTTGGTAACTCTGGTGATTAGTGTAGGTATACAATTGAAAAAGAAAAAGGAGAGAACCTGATGGCATAAACCTCGCTAGCATGACTTTCCTTTTGTGAATCACCGCTCTCATACTTCTATATCTCCTCAATAGCTAAGTTCGTGTGTGTCTACGATAACGGTCTATAGTTTGATTGAATGCCCCGAAACGAAGATGAGGATTGAGGAATGTGTCTGAGCCATGCATAATGTGAACTCGCGGCCTGGGATTGATTGACCAGAAGTGAGCATGCGTAATTGATGTTGTGCATAGTTTCCAAACCGATTACTAGTCAGCTGCAAAATGGATGTAAAAGCTTGACATGAATTTGAATCTCGAGAGATGAATGCAGTGGAGGAGTATCGTTTCGTGGCTGTGCTCAATTCCTGTTTCACTTTTGAAGACACTCAAGATCTGATGCATTAGTTCGCATCTTTCGCACCAATTGTATACCGCATTACGAAACACATGCGCTGTCCATATTTTTGGTTGTGCACACATTGATCGGGAATTTGTTGGAGAAATCCTCGTGAAGAGTTTTGAAGTTAACAAAATGTTTCCGTCGCCTAGTCGAAGGTCGGGACTCTGTTGGTTTAAAGTCTGCAGACTTCCGGACAGCCGACTCAAGACTCAAAGTCTATCCTCATTGACAGTCATTGATCCGTTGAAGAAAGGTTATTCCCGAACTGGATGTTTTGTTCAGGATTTAACCTTATCATCTGAAGAAGATCTCGTGGCTGGAGAAGGCGTATCATAATCCTTTGATTGATCAAGATTGATTCAATGACTGAAGATTCGATGATTGTCTAAATATTATTGGAAGGTTCTACTTATGGAAAACCGAGATCCCGATTGTATGGGCGAACATGATTGATGGGCTATCAACACGTTCCTTTAATAGCTCGAACGATCTTCCTAATTGATTCCGTCCAACGGATTGATTGGAGGAATTCCTTTGAAAAGTGCCAACGGGTATGATGGCATAAAGGAGTATATAAGGAAGACGTTCTTAGTTGTTTAAAGAGTGTGCGTAATAGAAGAATTCCAAAGTCTAAGCTCCTATTTGTTTAGATAAATCTCTTGAGCGAATACTTGTATACAAAAGAGAGTCTATATTTGTGAGAGACCTTGAGGAGGTGTGATAGAACATCTACACTGTGGAATCAAGGCAAAGCTGTGCTGTAACTTCTCTTTTGATCATAGTAAAATCCAGCCGGTGGGCTGTCAGTGCGGAAGAGTGGACGTAGGCTTGGAATAAGCCGAACCACTATAAATCCTGTGTTTGATTTTCTCTTCTCTCTCTACATCGATCGTATTTCAATGTGTTGCTTCCGTATTTGAGAAAAATTGTTTGTGCGCCTATTCACCCCCCTCTAGGTGTTTATATTAGCAATATCAATTGGTATCAGAGCCTGTGTACTTACTTTATTTGAAGTGTATTACTTCATAGTAAAAGATCCATGGCTAGTATGCTAGCACCAGGGCTGATGGAAGGGCAAAGCAATACCAGACCACCTTACTTTGATGGAAAGGATTACAACATCTGGAAGAACAAGATGAAAGCTTTCCTACGATCAAAGGATCCTCTCGGAATGGGACGTTGTAGAAAAGGAATTACTCCTACCCCGCATCGATCTACGAAAGAGGAAAAGAAACTGAAGAATCCAAAATGGAATGTCTTAGGAAGAAATAACCAAGAGACAGACACTCGATGCAAAAGCAATTTATTCCTTATATTGTGCTTTATCACCAACTGAATATAATAGAATATCTTCTTGTGGTACAGCAAAAGAAGTTTGGGACAGATTGCATATCACCTATGAAGGAAACGGTCAGTGAAGGAAACAAGAATCAACATTCTTCTCGGTCAATCTGAAGCCTTCGAATGAAGCCGGGAGAATCAATATCGACATGTTTAGTCGTTTTACGAGATATTGTAAATGGTCTTGAAAATCAAGGTCAACCAACTTTTGATCCCATGAAGGTAAACAAGCTAATGCGTGGACTCTCCAAGGATTGGAATCACATAAAGACTTCGATAAGAGAGACGCAGAGAATTATGCCACTATCTCGATGATGAGCTGATTGGAACTCTTCAGTCCTATGAAGTGGAAAGAATCAATGAAGATGAAGATCCAAGAGGTAAGAAATCCATTGCATTAAAATCAAATGATGATTCGATGTTACAGATTGAAGAAGATATGGACGATGAGGAGCTTGCTCTCATGATAAGAAGATTCGAAAAACTAAACGAAAAGGAAAAAGGTTCAACTCAAAGAAACAAGGCTTTCAAAGACAGCATACCAAGTCCGTGATGATGAGGAACCAAACAAAGATGTAGTCTGCTTTGAATGCAAGAAAAAGGGACACATCGAGACCCAACTCCTCTTTTGAAGAAAAGAAAGGAAAAGCTGAAAAATTTCGAAAAGCTCTCAAAGTTGAAACCTGGAGCGATGCGAGTGTGAAGAAAGTGATAATGAATATGCCAATCTATGTCTAATGACACAATTAGACTCAGACTCTGGATCAGACTCAGGATCCGACTCAGACAGTGAATTTGAGGCAAGTAATTTTAAAATTCCTGTCAAAGTTTCTAAATATATTGAGGAACTATGCGTTAGTCTTAAGACTTCTCTCAAAAGTATTTCCAAACTAAAAGGGAAAACTCAGCTCTAAAACAAAAGGAAAAGGTTTTAGCAGAAAAAGTTAAAAGTCTAGACTTGTCTGTTTCCAATCTTAAAGAAAGTGAAGAAAATATTTTAAAAGAAAATGCTTTCTTTAAAACAGACTTATCTAATATATCAAAGAAATTTTCTATGGGATCTGAAAAACTTGAGAAAATTCTTTCAAAGCACAAAGACCTTACTTCAATAAGTCCGTCCGGGTATGACAAGAAACAATTCCCTTGATTGATTTTCCTAAAGTAAAAGAAAGAATTAAGAAAAGGCTTTCAAGTGAGGTTTACAAAATCACTTCAAGAAAGTCTTTGTAAAACCCGTAGGTAGAAATGCTCTCGGATGTTCTAAGTGCAACAGTCCGGATCACTTTGAAAAAGAGTGTCCTATGGTATAGAAACCTATTAGGAAAGTATGGGCTAATACTGTTTATCTTACTAACACCAAAGGACCCAAGAAAATTTGGGTACCAAAGAAAGCTTGAGACTTTTTGTTAAATGCAGGTCTCCATCAAGAAACGAGGTAAAGTGGTATCTTGACAGCGGATGCTCAAGACACATGACGAGACTCAAATTGCTTTATAAAGCTTGCTCAAGTAAATGGTGGAAAAGTTTCATTTGGTGGAAACAGCAAAGGAAGTATTGTGGGATTTGGAACCGTGAAAATTGGAACTCTCACAATAAGTAATGTTTCCTTAGTGGAAGGACTCAATTACAATCTTCTCAGCATTAGTCAATTGTGTGATACTGGTTTCAAGATCTCCTTTCAAGAAGGAACATGTTCCGGAATAAGTAAAGACTCTACTCAATCTTTTAAGGTCGAAGACATGGAAACATCTATCTTACGGATGTGAAACCAAATGAATCGCAATGTCTTATCTCAATTCAAGACGAAGCAAGCTTATGGCACAAAAAGCTTGGTCATGTCAACATGAAGCAATTAGCCAAAATTTCTTCAAAACAGCTTGTTCGAGGACTACCCAGATTGCCACACCAAAAGACTGATTCATGCACTCCATGTATTCAGGAAAGCAGGTAAAATTCTTTTAAACCAATTAATTATGTCTCTACTAATCATGTACTACGGTTGCTGCATATGGATCTCTTCGGACCAACCGAACTCAAAGTATTGGGGGTAAGAAGTCCGCCTAGTAATTGTTGATGATTACTCCGTTTACTTGGGTATATTTCCTTTCAAGTAAGTCCGAAACCTTTTCGTATTTTGAAAATTTTGCTAAAAAGGTTCAAAATGAAAAAGGTTGTGTTATCTCTAGTATAAGAACAGATCATGGAGGTGAATTTAAAAATCAAGATTTTACAAAATTCGTGATGAATCAGGCCGTAAGCATATGTTTTCCTCTCCATACACTCCTCAAAAATGGAGTTGTGGAAAGAAAGTACAGAGATCTCTTCAAGAAATGGCTAGAACTCTTTTAATTGAAAGTAGAATTTCTTCTCGATTTTGGGCGAAGCTGTTTCAACAGCTTGCTATATCATCAATAGAGTTTTCTTAAGATCTATTCTTCAAAACCCCTTATGAGTTATTCAAAGAAAAGAAGCCTATTGTTTCATACTTTCATGTATTTGGGTGCAAATGTTTCATATTGAAAAATGCAAAAGATCGAGTTGGTAAGTTTGAAGAAAGATCGATGAAGGTATCTTCCTTGGATATTCTACTTTAAGCAAAGCCTCTGAGTCTATAACAAGAAGAGCCGGACTGTGGAGGAGTCAATGAATGTCAAATTTCAAGACTCAACGCAAGATGAATCAAGTCGAGACTCATCAAGAAGAGTCCGAACCCTCTGAGCCACTCTCCAAAGTCTACAACTCAAGAAGCATCTCAGACTCTGGAAAACCAGCTTCAAGATGTTCGTGAAGATCTAAACAAAGAAAGAGATCATCAACCAGACAAATCAACGAGTAACTGGAAGCATAAGTCTAGTCATCCCAAAGATCTTATAATCGGCGAAATTAATGAAGGAATTCGCACCGATCCAAAAAGGCGAGAAGAGTCTAGTCTTTGTGGCACTCGTTTCTGAAATTGAACCAAAGAGCATAGAAGAAGCTTTATCGATAAAAGCTGGATTGAAGCTATGCAAGAAGAGCTCGGACAGTTCAGCATAAATGATGTTTGGGAATTGACATCCAAACCTAAAGGTAAACCGTTATTGGAGCCAAATGGGTGTTCGAAACAAGATGAACGAGAAAGGAAAAGTCGTCGAAATAAAGCAAGACTCGTGGCCAAGGGATATACGCAAGAAGAAGGAATAGACTATGATGAGACTTACGCTCCGGTGGCAAGGTTAGAAGCTATTCGTCTATTGCTTGCGTTTGCTTGTTTAAGAATTTCAGTTATTCCAAATGGACGTCAAAAGCGCCTTCCTAAATGGATTTATCCATGAGGAAGTTTATGTGGAACAACCGCCGGGGTTTGAAGACCCAAAGAAGCCGGACTCGGTCTTCGGGAAAAGGCTTTGTATGGTTTAAAGCAAGCACCTCGGGCTTGAGTACGACAGTTAAGTAATTTCCTATTACAAAATGGTTTTGTCAAAGGTAAAGTAGATACGACCTTATTTATCAAGAAGGAAAACAAAAGTTTCTTACTTGTTCAAATATATGTGGATGACATTATTTTCGGATCCTCTAATGAGAATACGTAAGAAATTTTCTAAGTCTATGTAGGATGAGTTTGAAATGAGTATGATGGGAGAATTAACATTCTTTCTTGGTCTTCAAATAAAACAATTGAAGGAAGGAACTTTTATTTATCAAGAAAAATATGTGAATGATCTTGTCAAAAGGTTTGACTGGAGAATTGCAAAAGGTAGACATTCCAATGTCAAGTTCTTTAAAGATAGACAAAGATGAAGAAGGGAAGAAAGTTGATCAAAAGCTGTACGGGAGCATTATAGGATCACTTCTTTATCTTACCTCTAGACCTGATATTTTGTTGAGTGTTTGCATCTCGTGCTAGGTTTCAATCGATCTAGAATCTCATCTCGGTGCTGCGAAACGCATCATTAAATACGTCGCTTCATCATCAAGCATCGGTCTTTGGTATCCTAAGAAGGAGACTTTAATCTTCTAGGATATTCGGGCGCAGATCTGGCCGGTTGCGAAGTTGATAGAAAGAGCACTTCGGGAACTTGCCGGTTGCTTGGAAGCGGGGACGGTGTCTTGGTTTTCAAGGAAACAAAGCACTGTGTCTCTTTCAACAACAGAAGCAGAGTATGTAGCTCTTGGAAGCTGCTGTTCGCAAATTCTATGGATAAAACAACAGCTAAGAGACTTTGAAATTGAAGACTCATGCACGGAGATTAATTGCGACAACACCGGCGCTATCAACCTCACCAAAAATCCAATTCTCCACTCAAGAGCAAAGCATATAGAAATTCGACATCACTTTATAAGAGACCATGTTCAAAATGGAGATGTTTCAATTCAATTTGTTGACTCAAAGAATCAAGCGGCGGATATATTCACAAAGCCTTTGGAGAAAAATCAATTTGAGTCTATACGGACCGGACTAAAGACTCGGAGCTTACAAGACTTTATCAACGAGTCTTGGCTAGACCTTGAGTTTGTAAGTCTTTCTCTCTCAATCTTATCTTGAAAAGGTACGATCATCGGACTGTGTTTAAATTGTTGCTATATTTAATTAACATAAATATTGCATTGATTCATTTTCAAAAAGGAAGTTATTTTTGAAATAACTATTTTTGCGGATAAAGACAGTTATTTTGAAAAGGCATATTTTTATTTCCTTTGTGACGGTTTGTTTACTCTTCTTTTTAACCGAACAAGCACTGTCGATTTCTCTTCACTTTTCTACTCTCTCTCAAAAACCCTAAAAAGCATCGATCCTCCATTCCCGTTTGTCTTCTTCGCTAAATCTTCAAAAAGTTATCATCTTTTTTGGGAAAGTCAAGCTAGGAAACTTCCAAACTACGTTAAAGATGTCTTCTTCACGAAAGTCGTCAAGAATCGCAAAGGTGGGACCACAAAGAATGAGTAAGGGGCCTACGCACTTGATCTTGCGAAGATGAAGTTTCTCCGAGATCAGCAACCGAGCCCACAACATTCTCGGCGGCGTCATTCTCCACCATCTAGTCCTCAGGCGTTGTTGATCAGCATCGGGAAGAAATCATCGAGGAGCGGACCCGTAAGAGTTCAAAAGCCCGCTTTTATCTACAAGCTATATCGTGCTTTAAAAGAATTCATACTCCTTTGAACTATGTTGATGATTTTGTTAAAGAAAAAGGATATAGGAACGAATATATCTTTTCCGAAAAGAATGGAAAGTTTGGGAATCGCTCGTAAAGGGGTGGTGAGAAACCCTTGCGAATATCCCAAGTGATCCTCGTGGCGGGGGGCCGAATCTGTAGATGGGAATGATGATGACAATCTGTTCAGTCTATTTCAACCGAAAATGGGTATTGCGGCTGAAATTCAAGGAAAAAGGGAGATTTGTTCAGATCAAAGGAACAAAAGGATCGTACTCGAAATTCTTTGAGCGTGGGGTAATAAACCTAGAAGTGTGGACTTTGATTTTCTGGATCTTTGTGAAAGTGAACTTGAGGAAAAGTTCAGTTATCTTCAACTTGAAAAGTTTTGCTCGACTCTCTTGAGGCTTATACTTTGAATTGATTGCATATTTCTATTCAAATCTTAGCTTTTTGGATGCGAATAAATTCTCTTTCGGTGTTAAAGAACAAGACTATGTTGTGGATATGGATATCTTTGCGAGATGTGCTAGAAATTGAGAGAGGCATATATCATCCGATTAAAGTTTCCATTCTTTGAGGCTACACTTGAGCTGGTGAAGGGCGGGAGAACGAGATGAGAAGATCACTTACTCACGGATGAATGCATTCAACATCTTGCTTCACAAAATTGTGATCAATTGCCTTCGGCCGAAATCTACTTCAAAACTGATGTGTCAAGTTACGAGGCAAAGTTGATGTATGCCATCCTCTGTGGTAAGTTTTCTCTCCCTCATCTTTTTGTTATGTTTCACATGTATAGAGGCGGTAATGAAGGACAGAGGTCAACTCCTTACCCAAGCCTTATTCTGAAGTTATTCGGTTTCTCGAATATTCAGCCTCCGCAAATCTTTTGTGTTCGATCATGCGATCATATGGTGGTAGTAGGACTGAAAATGGTAACCAAAATGCGTCGAAGGAGCAGCAAGGAATTGGAGAAATTCAAGGAGAAGACTCCTACCAAATCTCATAAATTCTCTTTTACGCTAAGAGAAAAGGGAAGGAGCCCATGGCTGCTCCATCAAAAGAAAAGAAAGAGCTCTCCTCGTTGAGGATGAAGATGATGACGATGACATCACCATCTCGCAATGGCTTTGAGGAACTTAAGTCATCTGTTCCCAGAAAGAATCGGAACAAAGGACGAAAGAAGCGAGGAGAAGGAAGAAGAAGAAAGAGAAGCAAAGGAGAAGGAAGAAGAAGAAAGGAAACGGCAAGAAAAGACTGAAGAAGAAAGAAGAGAAGGAGAACTGAGGAAATCTCTTCTCCACCAGTAGGCATGAAAACGGGGGAGTTCGGGAGAAAGGAGTGACATCTTCATTTCCGGATGAGAAAGTGAAGGAGTTAGTCGCTCGCCTGCAGACCCAGAAGATGTTTATGCATCTCAATTTCCAGAGGAAGGTCATGAAGCTTCATCGCCCAACCTGCGAGATTATGCTGATCCACCATCGTCTGCTTTTACTCCATCAGAACGAGCAGAAGCAAGTACTCAGACTGATAATGGAGCAGATTTTCGCAGAATCATGGATATTCTCTTGGAGATGAAAGGACAGATTTATGCCTTAGGATGCAAGTTCAAAGCTTGAAGAATGAAGGTCAAGCTTCTTCTGTTCATTAAATGAAAGATGCAAGCCCTCTCTATTCAGAATCGGGCCAATGCCAAGAGTGAGGAGGTTGTACAGGTGAAGGAAGACTTTAAGAGGTTGGAAGGAATTGTTCGATCTATGGAAGATTTCCAGCTTGTCCGCGTTCCCAAGCAATCTTGATTTCATCTCATCCTTTTTAAATGATGACAAAAAGGGGGAGAGATGCATGATTTGAAAACTTTCAATCTTTTTAACTTTTTTTGTTGGATTGTGTTTAGCGTCATTTATTTTGACAAAGACTTTGACTTTGTTTTTGTGTCTGGATAAGAAGCGCCTAGACTTGGATTTGATTTGGATTTGACTTGCTTCTATTTATCAATATTGATATCTTATGAATGGCTTAAATCATAGATTGGACTAACCTATTTTACGTGGTTTGCGAGATTCTAGTGTTATTCTATTAGCCATTTATTTCCATAAGATATGCATATGTGTTTGAGAAATGTTTGCGGGTCAAAGTTATCCAAATCTGCGGGAAGGTTTTGTCACCATCAAAAAGGGGGAGATTGTTGGAGAAATCCTCGTGAAGAGTTTTGAAGTTGACAAAATGTTTCCGTCAGTCTAGTCTGAAGGTCAGCAGACTCTGTTGGTTTAAAGTCTGCAGACTTCCGGACAGCCAGACTCAAGACTCAAAGTCTATCCTCATTGACAGTCATTGATCCGTTGAAGAAAGGTTATCCCGAACTGGATGTTTTGTTCAGGATTTAACCTTATCATCTGGAGAAGATCTCGTGGTTGGAGAAGACGTATCAGAATCCTTTGATTGATCAAGATTGATTCAATGACTGAAGATTCGATGATTGTCTAAATATTATTGGAAGGTTCTACTTATGGAAACCGAGATCCTGATTGTATGGGCGAATAGGATTGATGGGCTATCAACACGTTCCTTTAATAGCTCGAACGATCTTCCTAATTGATTCCGTCCAACGGATTGATTGGAGGAATTCCTTTGGAAAGTGCCAACGGGTATGATGGCATAAAGGAGTATATAAGGAAGACGTTCTTAGTTGTTTAAAGAGTGTGCGTAATAGAAAGAATTCCAAAGTCTAAAGCTCCTATTTGTTTAGATAAATCTCTTGAGCGAATACTTGTATACAAAGAGAGTCTATATTTGTGAGAGACCTTGAGGAGGTGTGATAGAACATCTACACTATGGAATCAAGGCAAAGCTTGTGTTTGTAACTTCTCTTTGATCATAGTAAAATCCAGCCGGTGGGCTGTCGGTGCGGAAGAGTGGACGTAGGCTTGGAATAAGCCGAACCACTATAAATCCTGTATTTGATTTTCTCTTCTCTCTCTACATCGATCGTATTTCAATCTGTTGCTTCCGTATTTGAGAAAAATTGTTTGTGCGCCTATTCACCCCCTCTAGGTGTTTATACTAGCAATATCAGAATTTCGATGCACATGAAGTTGGTGTCGATGCATATATGTGACTGCTAGGATTCTATAGTTTTCCATCTTTACTCGTCAAAGCGAGAGAAGGTGATGTAATTGAAGAACGTGCGGGACCAAATTGAGAACCGGTTATTATTCAGGCCGTGTCAATGATAGGATCCATTATAACCTTTGGAGTTCCCTTTCCGAGAGGTGATGTCTTGACCTTATGAGGTTTCATTTCCTAGATCTTTGAAATCCTAAGCTGCCGAATAAAATTTGAGCGTTTAAATTTCTATGTTCTCGACCAAAAAAAAAAAAAAAAAAAATTTAAATTCCTATGTTCTTATAATAACTATTCTAATCTTTTTAATGAATTGGGAATCATTCGATAAGATCCTACTCTTCACGACATATAACCTGTCATAAATTATTTTTAAAGGACAAATCCATAAAAAAATCCTAAACTTTTTTTCCTATGGAACATTAAATAATCCAAATCTTTTTTTAGTTTCACTAATATACCAAAATGAAGCGGGGGGGTCCGCCCTTTTTTCCTTTTCCACAGGGCCCGGCCCAGGCCCGGCCCCCTTGCTTTTCCCCTTCCTCCTTCCTCTCACGCTTATCCCGCGCTCTGCGAAGCGGCGAAGGTACTAGACAGACGAAGCGAAGCGGGGGCGAGAGGGAGCGCGGGATCGAGGCCGGGCCGACGGCGGCGGCCGGCGGTCGCGAAGCCATGCGCGCCCGTTGGGAGGTTAAAAGAGAGAGAGAGAGAGAGAGAAGGAGATTGAGGAGAGAGAGAGCAAAGGGTGAAGCCGAGAGAGAACCGAGAGTGAGCGGAGGAATGGGCCGAGAGAGAGCGAGACGCGGAGCCGAACCGTTCTCGAATAAGCGTTTCCCGGCCATCTCAACGTAAACCGACGATCTCTGGCCGACGGCCTCGAGGCCGCGGCCTCCTCTTCCACGGCGCCCGAGTTTCCGTTGAGTTTTCTTTGGGTTCGATCCACTTTTATCCCGAGATCCCGGCTCGCGACATAGACACTTCTCTCGGGAACCCCGTTGCTCGAGGTTTTGCTTAAAACGGAGCCGAAACGGAAACCGGGTCTCGTGCCTTTTGTCGAGTTTGAGCGTCACTTGCTCGTTTCTTTTGAGTGCAGGCACGAGCTGGAGTCGAGAATGGGCTTATGACCTCTCTTTAATCCGTGCTCATCACATGCTCAATATAATGCCTCGATTAGTGTTGTTCCAAAAAAAATGAGACCGAGGTCTTTTTTATTTTCGTGAAACCATGTCATGGATCTGTTTGAAATATTTTCATCTCACTTGAGGTGTCCTCCGATCGACGTAGGACGAACTCGACATTGAAATGTCCGTTCATCGGAATGCCATATCACTTTTAGTGAACGCCAAAGACTTGCTTGATGAAATGTTTATGAGAGGGATTTTAAGAAATGGCTTCTATGTTTTTTTCCTCGAATCCAAAGGTACGTCTAGATGCGGTTCGTTTGGTCATTAGTCGTTAAGCTTGATTTTCATGAACAATGGAAGTCACTCCATCTTTGCATTTCAAGGGGTGGCCGGCATGATGGGCCGGTTTAGTATGGTTTTGGGCGGCCCAAATTCGGAGCTTGGGCTTGGCTCAGCTGTGAATTGGGTTGAAGACTTTTTACCTTTAGGCTACGTTTAGTTGTCCGAATTTTAATCAAGATAAGTACGGATAGGATAGAATATGAAATCCTGTGATTTTTCTATATCCTATCTATATCCTATCCATTGTTTCGTGAATTATAGTATTAAAGTTGGATATATTTCATATCATATCATGTACATTTTTAAATAAAAACGTCATATCATTATAAAAGAACTTAAAAGTTTATAAATGGAGATGGTGAAAATTTCTCGTGACATTATTCATTAATTTATTTTTCTTTTTTTGATTTATTTTCTTTATTATTTCTTTTTCCCATTTCATCATTCTTTAATAAAATTTTATCAAAGAGTAAATTGTACTAACATACCTAAAATACAAAAATTCCTAAAATATATAATAAATATAAATATATAATTTATAGATTGAATTTTTATTATAAGATAAATTAAAGTTGAATATACAAATTAAAATAAGATTAAATTAAAAAAAATGAAATTTTAATTTTTAATTTTTAATTTCTTAAATTAGAATCCAAATATTATTTATGTCAAAATATAATTTCAATTTTTTAAATTAAAAAAATTTGTTATTTGAGAAAAATAACTTTCCTATTATGGACAATATAAAATTTATCCACCTTTATCCCACTCATCAAATGGGATAATTTTTATCAAGCCTATATCCCAATTATATTCGATTTTGTCCTATCTTGAGCAATCACCAAACGTAGGATACAATAAATCATATCTTATCCCGAATTTTTATCCTGATCAAAGCAAACGCAAATTTCCTTAGTGACTTAGGCTGAGTGAATTAGATAGGTAAGCTTTAGAGAATTATAAAAACAAAAAATTTAGGCCAACTAAATCTCATTCTACATCGTTTGGGTCGCATTTAATCACAATAGTTTAAAGGTTCGGACTTTTGGTTATGGACGGACTACTAACATATGCTATTTGTGGCACATGGGTCAGACACCATGCTTTCAATTTTGTAAGATTGAAAGGACATGTTAAATTCGTCATGATAATGAACCATTATACTTTTTTTTTTTTGGTATGTTTGAAAGGTCATGTTAAATTTGACACAAAAATAAAATATTATGCTTGTTTTAGTATTTGGCCAACTTCTTTTTGCATTTCTAGTAGCCCCTAAAAGTTTACAAATTTTTTTAACAGAGAAAAGTTGCTATGTCACATAAACGTGGTTTGTGATTTTATACAATAGTTGGTATGGTAAATTAAAAGGTGTTTGATAAGAAAGGTAAATAAAAGTTTGTGTAAGATAAGAGGGTTTTTGATTGCTAGAGACAAGAGAAGTTCGTAATTTTTGAAAGAATCACACTAATGTTAATAATTAACTAAAAAATAGGGGTGTGCAAAAGAACCCAAACCTGCCCTACCGCGAAACCGGGACCGGAACCGCAGGAACTTGGTGGTTCTTGAGGGAACCCGGTCCGATTCCGTTCCAATTTATGAGAATCGGTGGGTACCGGTCCAGTTCCTAGTTCCATGGGTGGATCGCCCACCCCGGACTAGACCCGATTATATTTTAATAATATATTAATTTTTAATATTGAAATAAATTTCTAAATTACTAATTAACAAACCTAAATTTTAGGGCTCTACCTTCTCTCATGGTTTCTATGTTTTTATAAGAATTTAGTATAGTATGTAAGTTTCTTTTCAGCAACTCAACAAATGGTTCCTTCAAAGGATACTTTCGGAACTCACATAGGACATCGTGTTCAAGAAAAATGTGAAGTTTCAAAGTGTAATTGTTTCTACAAAAAGAATTTAATAAAGCAAAAGTTGTGAGAGATTGAGCATTGTTAGGGATAAAGGAAAAGACGATCTATATATGACAATCGTCCAGAACCTTGAACTTAAAGAATATTTTAGATTTCAACTGAAATGATTCAAAAACAAGAAAACAAAACCTATTTCTCTTCTTTAGTAGTGTTTTCCTATAAAATAAGGAAAAATGGTACCCTTAATTAAGCCCAGTTCGATTTAAAGAAAAATATTACTCGATATAAAAAGTACTCACTGACGAGATTTGGAAGACGATATTATTGTTGATGAGGCGGTTCCATGGATCACTTGGGAACCGGACCGGACTAGCGGTCCAGTTCTCGAGGTGGATTCATGCAACTAGCAGGTGGTTCTGGTTCTAAATTTTGGAACTAGTCCTTAGCGGGCGGTTCCTTGTTCAAGGCCGGGAACCGCCCACCCGGACTATGCACACCCCCTACTAAAAAAGCATTGAAAATGCAAACTAGTTGATAAGTTAATTGAGAAAAAAAAGTTTGTAAAAGCTCTAACTGAAGCTGATAATTTTTAACAGGATTTGGAAATTTAAAAGGTTGAGCTGAGTCAAGTAAAAGTGAATAGATTTGTTCGTGAATTTAAGGAAAAAATATACAATGGTAAATAACTGAAAATGAGATTCGGTATTACATAATCATGGGATAACCTAGTTGGAAAAATGATAAGTCACACAGTTAAAGTTGACAATTTCATTCAGTAGTTTGTAGATTTAATCGTTGGTATGAAAGGTAAATATGAAGTTGGTAAACACTAAGAGAAATTTCCTTCAGATAAGATAAGTTGGTAATTTTAAAAAGGATCCATTAAATATTGGTCATTCTGGTTCTTTTAGAAAGATTATTGTTTCATGCGCCAGTTTAAATTTGTGAATAACTAGTCGAAAATTATGGAACGTAAGCCAGAAACTTATGCTCCTTTCCTCTCTCATCCTTTTCAGATTGACATTCCATACTATTCAAACTTGCCCATGGAACAATAATCTTTCTAAAAGAACAACCCGTACAATAAAGCAAGCCCATGTGTCTCCCATCTGTCCGTCTTTGTCCGCATTCTCCAGCCCGAGTTAGTGATTTCCTTCAATTCTAGGGTTGTCTCAAAGGTCAATGCGGGCTGACATGGCAGTAATTGGTCTAATTTTCTTCCTCAGACCCCGTATGCAAATCTATGTCGATGACACGGATAAATTTATTCTTAAAACCGAGATTTCTATCTTTCCCCACCATTTCTCGGACTTCCGCTGAAAACTCATCCATCTTTGTCCGCATTCTCAATCAGAGAAACCCACGTAAAAAGTGGGTTAACCATTTGTCCGTATTCTCGTTGGATTCATTATTTATACTATTGCCAAATGTGAGAGACGACGTCAAATGATATTTAGCTTGTGATTAATGTGCAGTATGTTGTAATTAAAATTGCGCGGAAGCATGATTTTGACATCGATAATAATTTGTGGTTAGTGATGTGCAGTGTGTACGTATGTAGGACATATTTGGTAGAGGGATGAATAAGAAAATAAGTATATAATTTTAAGGGATATAGCCAGTGGGATAAAGAATTTCACTAGTTTATTGAAATGGTTTTACAATTGGAGGAAGTGTTGGTGAGGTATACATAAATGAGAATCAAGCTTTATATGTAGAGCCATTCCATCGCCATCGTGCAAGTCTCCGCAACTTGCGGTGATTATTTCTTGGATCTTTCCACACACATGCTGACGTGGGCTTCTCTTTAACACAAAACCTAAGACTTGTACCACTAGACTCAACTTCCCCTATTATACTAGATGCTTCAAGAATTTCTACAAAAATGGATGTCTTTCCAGCACTCCTCCTCGATCCGCTTTCATGATATGGGGTTCATTTAAATAAGTATCTTCTCTCTTGTCGGTGCATCGGTTTCATTGCTGTCTAGCTTTCTTCATCGCAATCCTTAGTATAAAGAAGCGTATTAGAATAAAGTTTGTCAGCAGTTGCCTTGGTAATTCCGGTGATTGGTGGAGCTGTACGATGGCCAAAGAAAAAGGAGAGAACCTGATGGCGTAATCCTCACTAGCGGGACTTTCCTTTTGCGAATCAATATTTTTTCTTCCACGTAAATTTCTATATTTCCTCAAACCAAGTGTGAGTTTCTGTGATAATGGTCTTTACTGTGATTGAATGCATTGAAACAAAGAAGAGGATCGAGGGAATGTGTCGGGCCAGGTACAATATGAAAGTTCACTTGCAGCTCGCAACTGATTGAACATATGAGAACATGTGTAATTGATGTTTGTGCATGGTTTCCAAACCAATTACTGGCTAGCTGTAAATGGATCTAAATGTAGGTTGACATGCATTTGTTTTTTGAGAGATGAATGCATTGCAAGAGTACGTTTCATGGCTATGCTCATTCCT